>NC_042289.1:7167678-7185178 GCF_901000725.2 Takifugu rubripes
GATTGCGAAAATAATGAAATCAAAACTACAAAAATCTTATTTACATCTGCTGATTTAAATAAAACATTGTATAATCAGCTCACTGGTACAGCAGCCGGCAGCATGGCAGGGCTGGAAGTGATGCATCGATATATTAAACAGGATGAAACTGATGGTGAGTAATCTGCCCATGAGCAGATAAAACCTAAGGATTCACAGATTGATGGCTCCACCAATGAGCTGCATCTTGACTTTTGCAACCAAGGTTATGACTCTCAAAAGGTTCTCACGTGTCAAAATGGCCCTTGGCAGGAAACGCTGCAGACCAATAAAATCCCAGTGAAAAACCTTGACAGATTACTTCTTAAACAAACAAAATGAGCATCTGTCCTTGGCGTTCTTGTCTCCAATGGACCACACTGTTATCTGTTTCCGTTAGCGGTGCCATTTTCTCAAGCCACTCTGCCAAATGAAGGAACAGCCATCCAACATCCCCCCGTCTATAAAGTGTACATTCATCCGTATGTAAACAGGCCATTCACACCTCAGCAGCACCAGCCTGCTTTACAGGGAGAGTGACTCCTTCACTCAACAGGTTCAAACAGCTCTGAGGATAAAGGTCAGGCCCTAATCCAGGTTAATCTGTCCTGTGACAAAGCAGGAGTGAAGGGTCTGGGTGGTGGTGGGGTGAGATAGTGTTACAGAGTACAGCAAGAGTCAGAACAGGCAAATAAAAAAAACAGGGTTGAGGCGCATGATAAAGGATAAATCCACCACATATGACCAGACTGTGCATGGAAAACTGGGCAAAAGCAAGTTTCTGACAAAAATAAATCCAGAGCGTAGACAGGGTTTGGAAAACATCAGCCAATTTACTGTCCAAACCCTTCAACTGGGAGGATCGAACACTGTTCCCCGGGTGTTACTGGAATCAACAGTCTCGCTGGCAAGTCACTCTTTGTTTATTGTTGTCACTATCTCTAGGAAATGTTGCCAGGCAACAGCTTTTCATGACCGTAGGAATTGCACAAAAGGGCGTCATGATGTGGATAACCTGAGAAGCCATCTGCTGCGGCGAGCTAACCAAAGCCAAGCTTGACAAACCCCACACACGGCTGTCTGACTAAGGTCCTGGATGTAAAGGCTGCTTACGCCGGCTCTCACCACCCTTTTCCTACACTTTTGTTCAAAACAAAGTATTACGCCCGCACTTTAATTCAGGGCGCTGCCAGGGTTTAGATCAGTTGAACTTTGTCTCCGGTGATGTGTGACTCTCAGTGCACACATGCCACGTATCCTGCATCGTCCCACAGGCGTGTCAGACAAAAGGAAAATGGTGGGTGATTCTTTTCTTTCATGGTCAACAGGAGGGAAAAAACAAATGTGGAAAACCCACAGTTACCCAACCAGGACAATAATCATCATACCTACGAAAGTTATTTCAGAACATGTTGCAGGTCCCAACAATGGGGCCTTTTTTGTGAGACCATCTGTGAGAGCAACCCGACACACCATGCAAACACTCTGGATCATGCAAAGTGCGTCTGACGTCACTTGAACAGTTGTGAGTCGGCATTTGTTGCCGCGTCTCAGACCATGAAGTGTCTGCACACAGTGCTGTACAGTGTTGGAAGCAAACAAGGTAAATCTGGACTAAAATTCCTCCTGTCCCAGGAGCTCATCTGGGAGTTGATCCTGTTACACAGCTCATGATTTCAGGACACCACATCTGCCCAGGGGTCCACAAACACCGCGCTCTGACAGGGGCTATGAGGGTTCCCTTCATAAACCTGGCAACTTGCCGAACCTTAAGCTCATCTTGGGTCAAAACCGCACAAGTGAACCAGTTAATAATGTGTATTTTCCAGTGTATTGTGGTGTAACGTTGCTTTATTATGTATTACAAATATAAACCCTGTGTGCCCTCATTCCTACTGGGCAATAATCTTTTCATCAGTCTGAGTTTCTGGGATTCCTCCCAGAAATAAATGACCAATCAAACATCTGTGTCCAAACCACTCGGGCCACGTGGAGCGTCCCCTGGACTGTAAAACTGGAAGATATTGTGGACACGTGTGTCTACACTGAGTCAACGGGCATGTGTTAGAACTGTGTATGTGCACGTGTGCAACAGGCAGAGGTGAGGACAGTTTCCAGACCCCAGCAGCTTCACATTAGGGTTTCACATTAGGGATGAGCAGTGTGAAGAGGTCTGTAAAGTGTGTTTCTATCCGCTCTGTTTGTGAAAATCCACGCACATTCAAACTATACGTTTGTTGGCACTGTCGGTCCGGTGGGATGGGAGATTCTGGGGTCACTGACCAGCAGCACAGACTCTGATGCTTAGATAAGCTGCCTGAAATGAGTCACAGTACTAGAAATATCGAAGAGCCGAGAGATATGCTTATATGGAGGGAATCAATTAGGTTTCACCTCAAACACATTTATGAATAATTAAGGGTCTAAACACAAACTACCGCTGCTCCCCGCGTAGTATTATGCACACAGACGTGTGCTGAAGCCCTTTAGCTCCTCAGCACTTCACATTTTCTGCTCTCCATCAGGCTCCAACTCCAACTCTGGTCTGACCAGACTGGGAAGAAAAGAGCGCTTGAATGAAACGAATGTTGACATTTGAACTCTGTCAGAGGGGGAGGAGCAAATGGAACGGAATAAAGAACGAGGTGCGCCGGTCCTCCAGTGCACCTCGAGTGTATCTGGTTTCTGGTTGGCTACGTGTCACTGGAGCTCAGGTTTCTGATGGGGCAGCTTCGCTATGTCCACCCCCCACACCCCCCACACACACACACACACACTCACTGATAAGGCATGTTCTCTTTGTAAGAAATTGTGCTTTTTCACATTCTTTGAGCAGGGCTGATAGTGTCGATGTGCTGGGGCTAGAACATTTGTTCTGCTCCTGCTCTACACTGTCCAGACACGAGCCTGTGAGCTAACGGTCCCGGTTCATTCGATTAGGCTGTGGCGTGTCTTTAATCACTCCCTGTTCTACGTAATCTCCTACTGACTCAGACACAACCGATCTGTCGTGGGATCAGCGTGTCCCTCCCCGTCGCTGACAGGCAGGGATTAGTGTGTGCTGGAGGTCAGAGGTCAGCTACTTCCTTCACAAATGTCTACTAATAATATTGGTTTATAGTTTCTACTCTATTCTAAACCTTCTTTGTGGGTTTAGTCTATTTTAATGGTTTAATTGCTGCTGATACTATCTAAAGTTTATTTGTGACCCTCCCCTCATTTCCTCCTGACTTCCTAAAACAGGACATGTTCCCGACTGTTTATCTTGCTCCTATTTTATTTATTTACAGTCTTTTCTCTCTAAAATGACAGAGGGAACAGGTTGGGGCTAGTTGCGATACTGAGCCTTGAACAACCCTTATATTTGGTGGTAATGTGCCATGACTTGGCACAATTTGACCCACTGCCACAGTTTAAGCCAGCACTTGCCAAGAATTGAGGATCGTAATAAAACAGCCAAACTATGACTTAAAAAAACGCAGAAGCCTTTTTTGGCCTCGCTTTTTGCAGTCATTTCACAGTTGTCCGTGTTTATTTTACGCACGTTGCTGCTGGAACACAGACAGTTTGCAAACATGCAGAACATATGGGACAGTGAGGGAAAGCTAAACAGCCCAAGACACTCGTCACCATCAGCTAACAGGAAATCGGCGTGACTGGCCGCAACTGCTGATTAACCAGAAAACATCTGCAGCTCCCAGACATAGATACTTGATGAAACCAGAACGTCCCTTTGAGTGTAGCAGGAACAGCAGCAACAGCAGGCGAGCCCCCAGTGCCTCACTAAATTTAATTAGCAGTTTTGCTGCTAATCAGCAGGGGAGATGACAGACATGCAGTGGTTAAATCATGTGACACTACTAACAGTCAGCGCGGATGCCAGACGTCTGAACTGCAAATGAGCTGCAGGGGAAAAGGCCTGGAGACCTGAGACAAAAGCCTTCGTCACAGTGTATCTGTGATGAGAACACTGTAACAAAAATGACAAATGCATGATTCATCTGGTCTAATGCTGCACTGGTTGATATATTAAAGTTGGATGCATGCACCTGTGGAAGGTTTGAGAAGTCATTTTCAGAGAGGGTACAAAGGGTGTTCCACGGGGACCAGCACTAAGCCCTGCTTACCTTTGTCAGAATGAACACTAATAATGTTCTTCCCTCTCTAGATGGACGCATCAATGGTGAACTTGTCATCACGATTACCAGTGTCTCTGTTTTTGTTATCACTCTCTAAAGTCAACCAGGAGATTGTAGTAAGTAAACAAAAGAAAGCGAATGTCGAATCCCAATCTGAGATCAAATGTTTAGAACACAACAGGAAAACTTACCTAATTCTCTAGAGACCGGAGACACCGCAGCGCTCTCCCCAATCTTAGACATTGCATCAAAATACAGCTTTGCTGCCAGGGTCATCGCTGGAAAATCATTACAGAATGTTCAGTTTTATCAGATGGTTTAATAGCATCGACCTCTCTCGGCTATTCTTTCCGCCTATACTGCCAATCCAACGTTCAGTTTCAAGGGTAAAGTGACACCTCGGATCCAAATACTCACCAGTCACAGATTTTTCATAGTTCTTTGCCCAGGTTGACCAAGTCCTCAGTCCTGGATTAAAACTGTTCCATCACACTCTGAACAAACAGGACAACAGAAAGACGATGAGAGATCATTTCGTTCAGAGCTTAAACATTCATGGAGCACAGTCACGTTTAAACCCCTGCTGACTACCTATTCACAGGAGCCGTGAACCCTGACCTTTAGGCGCCTGCGCGCTACAGAGTTATGATTGACAGACACACAGGAAACAATTAGAAAACCTCAGTGGGGGCAAAACAATGTGGCGGAACTATCACCCCAAACATGTGCTGTTGAGCAATGCTTTTTGATGACTGTAAGAGGAGAGGCTGTGCATTGATTCACACCCAGGCCCAGAATGCAGGAAACGCTACCAACACCACACATGGGACGTTAGGTTGCTAAAACTACCTCGGATTTCCACAATTCCGAACTTGGAAAAAGAATGATTTACGCCATAAAGGCAACCTGGCACCCGGTTTGCTGCTCATCGGCGGGTGCCAGAGGTGACGCCTGTCTGGGAGCCCCCACTGTATAGTCTTACAACACAGAACACAAGCGGCTAAATTATTAACACCAAAGTCTTTTTCCCTGCATTTCAGACACACCAAGGAGCTGGGGGGGGCATACCACCGCCCCCACCGTCTTATTAAACACACAGCACTCAGCATCACTGTGGACAGTGTGGGACGTTGAAGGAACCTTGCTGACAAGTGCGGCTCCGTTCCTCCTCTTTATTATCCCAACACCTCTCACTTTATTGATCCATAACTTGCAGCACACACTTGGAATCTATTCTTTCAGGGCTGGGCTTTAGTGTGTACAGGTGGGACCGCGGTGGAGACTAATGAAAGTCCAATACATCACAATATGTGACAGTGTTTGGGATTAATGAAGAAAGGGTCTGTACAGAACAAAGGAGAAAGTTATGAGTTGAATAATTACCATAATTAGCTTGAGCCAAGGCTTCCTTTCATCACTATTAATCGGCTAACGGCTTTAAAACTCGCTATTTAAGCGTGATAGGAAAACACCTGTTGGCGTTTGCTCAGCTGGTTAAAGTCGCAGAGGAAGCCGAACTGGTCCAGTTGTTGCTCCATCCGAGCACCTGTTGTCTTCCCCACCGGTACCCACCACCTTGTATGTGCTTTCAGTCAGCTTGGACACTTCCTCCACGCTCTTCGACATTGTAAACGGTTAGAATCCTCACGACGAATCAATTAAAAAAAAAAAAAAAGTCTTGAGAATGGGGAACCCGAACCGAGCCTACAGGTAACTCCTCATAGCCAGCGGGAGACGCAGGACGCTGGCGTTCGTCCCCGCGGAGGTGGCGGAGGGTGGCGGAGGGTGTCGGGTAAAACTGAGGGGGAACGGATAAAAAGTGACTGGAGCTGCTGCGGCGAGAACTAAACTGAGCTGTCAAAGTTGTTATGGGAGCACAGCGGAGAGGAGGGGAGGTTCGACAAGGTGGAAACCACCGGAATCATAATTAATGATAATAGGGCACTTCCGGTCTGGCGTTTTCAAACTAAACTTCACAATTGCGTCGCTATTCTCGAATATTCCCGCTGATATTTTAACAGTATTAAAAGCAATTATTTAACCATTAGTGAACTATGATATTGAGAGGGGCAATATAGCCTCTTTATATGTGTCCCGTATGGTTTTTATTCTGGAAAAAAATAGTCGATGAATTAATCTTAAAACGCTCTTTTGGCCGAGGAGACACTTACAATTTTCATCTTTCTTGTTCCCTAAAACGGTTTAAGGCAATACAGTTTTAACGTCAGGGTTGATTTCGACGCTCTTATTCCTAAAGTCCACTTCCTGTTTTGTTCCGGTTGTCTGAGTCATTTCCACGGTCGCTTCAGGCAGGTAGAAAAAGGTGGTGTGAAGAAAAACCAGTGGAGACGGGCGCTCCCTGGAGGCAGCCAGGCCATAATACATTAAAGTCAAAGGGAAGGAAGCTACTGATGCCAAAGAGTTATAAACATTTTCCATGTGTCAGGGCTATTTTAAAGGACATGGTGGATATGGTCACATGAATTATTTAGACTTATTTCAAGAGTAACGCTAAACAATGGCTTCTTTTTCTGACGGTAGTAATTGGAGCGCCATTTGTACGCGACTGAGAATTGTTCAGTGTTCACCGCTAGAGGTCCCTCATGGTCAGCTGATCTCCATGAGGCTGAGGGACCTTTTTATAATGAAGGGGGATTAAAAAATGTGAGTCTGGGTGAATAATTTAATTTCGGTGGTAAATTATCTCCAGCACACAAACACAACGAAGCTCCTCTCTGTGCTTTACAAACAGAACACACAGGCCCGCTTTGAGAACATATAAACTGGGGCTTTGCTTTAGAAATGTCATTTGATTTTACAACTTTTGCAAAGCCTCTGAAGCCACAGGGAGCTGGAAATAAAAAGAGCTGAATGTAAAGCAAGCCAGCATACCCTCCGGCTCTGAACGCAGACCAGAGCTCGCAGTCTGAGAAGATGCAGCAGAATAAGCCTACCCTTTTCCACTGAGTGAGTGACATTCTATTTTCCTCTTCCTCCGGTTTTTATGTCATGGTCACAGCCATCACTTCTGTCTCCAACTGATTTACATCTCTGTGGAGGGCAGATATAAAGAATGCCATGCTAAATAAAACCGCCGAAAGGTCATCTCCAACTGGTCATCAGCATATCTGAGGGGGTAAAATTGAATATTTCTGTTCTTTTATTTCAAAGCAGGTAGAACTGAGTTTCTAAGGTGTCTTGTTACCGCTTTGTAGGTGATTTAAGGTCAGTGAGGTTCCTACTGAGCTGATTTTCCAGTCCTATTGTGCTTCTATAACCTTCCAGCTTGTGTATGTTTGGCCACATTTTAGTCTGCTGTTGACACAAGTCACTTTGACGCCTGCATCTAATTTATCTAAATCTGATCTGTGCCATCGCTGACATCAAATGAACACATCTCTCATCTTCTGCCCGTCAGTGTCTTAAGCTCCCCAAATCACAGAGCCTGTCACCCAGCTGCAGATAAAGTGACATTATTAACATCAGCGGGGGGGCCGAGGAGATGAAGAAAAGGGGGTAAAAATGGTCACGGGTTGGAGAACGGATGCAAGGTTCTTATAAAACATGTCACTGTTGTTGAGATTTGCATCATGGCTGCAGGAGACAAAGATGGGATGTGGAACATTCTGCCTGCTGACGTTCCGCACACACTGTTCTCCTCTGCCGCCATTGTTCCAGCGATTGGTGACCTAGTTCATTGTCTGCCTTTTGCCTTCCCACTCACGATGGGTGCCAAGGTCTCAAAAATGCAGCCTGATGACGGCGCAGCGCCAAGGCCACTTCATTTTCAGATGTGCGTTGACCCCCCTCTACCTTTTACAGAACTGGCGGGCAGACAATGGCGGGCAGACAATGGCTGACAATGCTTCTTGAACCGTGTGCACAATGTTGCAGTTCAAGCTAGCAAATCTAATCAACAGTTGACAAGTGGAGAAAAATGCAACGGAAATGACTTTGCCCCCTCTTTTTTTAGATTAGTTGTTGTGACTGCAGGGTTAAATCATTACTTTTCATGAACGATACTTTAATCTAAAGGTGAGAAGGCCACAGAATAACCCAATGAACTTCCTATTTGTTTTAAAATAGCAAAACTAAATAAGAATCAATAGAGGAAAAGAATATGTTTATTTACAACAGATAGAACCAGGCATGGACACTGGACACTGAACGTTGAGATGTGTTGCACCAAGTCCTTCCCAGAAACTCATTGCAGGTGGTGGCGGACGTAAATTTGAGTCTAAAATAAACCTGAATGGATGATGTGCTGGTGCCGGAGGAGGCAGGAAGTACTTTAGCGTGATGCACACTTCAGTAAAGAGAGAGGCTCTTCAAAGAGACCATTCAAGAGGCCCAGACCCATACCGTCTTTTCAAAACATTGTTTTTTTTTAGCATCTGTTGGCTGCTGTGCTGATTTCACCGTCCTTGTTCGTAGAACTGATTCACCTCCTCTGCAGGTACGACATCGGCTCATTTGATTTATTTATTTTCTGATTTATCCGGCATTTTCTGAATCAGCCTGTGGTGGGTCCATCGGTGCTGCCCCGCCAGCCCTGGACTCCTGTAATGACTCTGCAAGTAAACAGGACTCCCACCCTGGGAGGGATGGGGGGGCAATGAGCTTCCGATGATATGAGGGTCGGCAGCGTGTGAAAATTTAATAATGTTGCTGGTGTCAGGCGCAATGTTTTGGGGATGAAGCTTCCACGTGTGAGCAGTGTGTGTGTGTGTGTGGAGCGAAGAGCTTCGGCCTGCTGACGTTAATAGATCCTGTTTTAAAGTCCATCTGTGGCCTGAAAGAGTCATTAAAAGTTATGGAGCTGCTGTGTTTGCTTGACTCAGATGCCAAAGACACACACACGCACACACACACACACGCACGCACGCACACACACACACACACACACACACACACACACACACACACACACACACACACACACACACCTACTTGGAACATCATAACCAGCATAATGTGAAATTCTGTTGCATCTTGTAAACACTTGCTATTTTAAGGCCCACCGAAGCCTCGCGGCAGGAAGCGTTAGCATAGGCATGGAGCTATAATTGTTGTGTTTACGCGCTAGTCCCAGCAGAACCTGAAGGTTTTTGATCACTCCCAACAGGGTAACTCTCGGCACCTTGACACTGAGGGTGAACCTGGAAGGGAATTAGTCTTTTTTTTTTTAACAGTAAAGCATTGCGATCTATAATCATGATTGTGTGTGTGTGTGTGTGTGTGCGTGCTGTTTTTCTACTTGTGCCCCCATTACTCTGACCCCCCTCCCCATCATCCTCACCCCCCCCATAATTAGTATATGAAAGATGGACGCAGACTTCTGGTCTGAAAAGTGAAGCCAAAGCAGAAGTGACTTTATGCGCGATCTCACTGAGATCCACTAGGAGTGGCTCCAAAAGGTCCTGCCTCTTATCCACTTCCGTTCATTTTCAGCTGTTAAATACTCTTTCAAAAACTTTTTTTTTTTTTTAACTTTCATCATCCCAAAATATAAAATGGTGGTCAATGTGAAATTATTTCCATAACTGTCTCTGGTTGACACACCTGATGCACAGAGCTGCATCAAGAGACACACCCCTTGCCCCCCCCTCTAGCCCCACCCTCTTATCCAAATATGGCTACTTCTGGCTACGACATCCTGTAAAAAGCTCCACACTTCTAATATGACCTTTCGCAAACAATGGGTGAAGTTATGGAGGGTTGATCACATGGGAAGCTCTCTGGAAGCAGTTGCCTATCATCTCACTTTAAAAGGCTGTCTGGCTTTCTTCCAGCTGATGGATGTGTTTTCTCTTTGTTCAGTGCCTCCCTGAGGGAGCCAGTTACCTGCTCTTGCAGCCGTTTTGTGTCCTCACCCATGCAGTTCCCTGCGCTTTTTATCTACCCTTTGGATTTCTTCAGCCTTTACCTCTCTGCTGGGTTTTTAATAAACTCACTTTTATTGGCATAAGCATGTTACGCTTCGGTCTCATTTTGGGTCCGGCCTCCAGCTGGACAGCCCGCTACACTAAGCATACAAACTGAAAGCCAAAATGGAAATCAGTTATAGCTGAAGTTCATTCCGTCAAATAAAATGCCTCAAATAAAAATAAATAGAAAAAATATTTTGAGCCACAGATGACAGCAAATAGCCAAAATGTCCTTGCTTCCCAAAAAGGTCCTCACTTTGCTAGGAGGATGTGGATTTTGGTACTCAGTATGCAGCAAGAACACACGCAGACATACACACACAACACCTGTGGTGGGATGGATTTCCCCACGCGTTTCTCTCTCCCATTTCCACAAAGTAGCTTCAGGCTAATGTGAAATGTATGCATGATAACATGAAACAGGCAGATGTATCTTCATTATTATTCATTAAGTCGGGATCAGGACCTGTCAGAGAACTTTTCTTTCTATTATTATTAAAATAACTGGCTGACCAGCACTGACACGTCCACAAGGAAGAGTCAAATTCTTCATCAGCGTGTCAGAAACCACAGCGCTACAAGCGTCGCGACTTTTCCCAGAATAATCCATCAATCAGATGTATTCTTAGCCAGCTGAGCGGCTGCTCCGGCTAAAAATTCTATTACTGGAGGAAATAATGGCCATGTGCGGCCTTCTGAGGAACGACTTGTCAAGAACAAACTGACTATTAATAATGCAAAGCGACCCTCTGTTATTGTGGACAACCTTGAAACTCTTGTGGGGCGTTTAAACTCTCGCTGCGCTCAATCGTAGAAGCTTGCACCTAATGCGGGTGAACGATAGGGCTTCCTGGCGTATGCCTGCCTGTAAATCTCCTCCAGCTCCACGTGTCATTATCATTTGGCTGTCTCCTTTGCAGGATATATAACCTCTTGATTATCTAATGGCGTAATCAGCGAAGCCCATGAGCAAGGCGGAGTGAGAGTAGATATGAATGATGCTTTTTTCTGCTATGATTCAGGCCTCATGGACTTGCTTTAGGCGTTGAAACCCGACTTAACCACATATGGTTGAAAACACCTTCTCCCCAGGGCGGAGAGGAACACATCTGGTCAGTGGGCTCGTGACGACGTTGGCGGCCGCTGCTCTTGACCTTGGTGGTCATTCCTCTCACACTAAGACTAACAGATGCACGTTTTATGGCGTCTCCATCCGTCGTTGTCAAACGCTCACACGTCCAATTTTTTTTAAACGATTTGTTGCGGCGCCACGTTCCTCCATCTGTGCGCCGCTCATCTGGCCGCTTAAACCCACTCTGTGATGAAAACAGGATGGGACTCAAGACAACAAGTTCATATTCAGAAATAGCATGGCCTATAAATAGAACCTGCATGGAATTACATCCTCCTCTAAATGACTCTGAGTCCCCTAGATCCCCCTCCCTCTAATGAAAGTCACATGACCCTGTAAAGTCAGCGGACGGAAGGGCTTAATCAAACTCAGGGAGGGTTGGGCAGGAAACACCGGTGGCTGCTGATTCCATTCGCAATGGTGGAATGATGGTGGTAATGCACTTATCCCCGGCCTCTCCGGGGGGGGGGGGGGGGACATCTGATTAGATCCTGTGGAGATGAAATGATTAGGATGACTCACATGCCCGTACTTTCACTGTGCGGCCTTGAGAGCTGCAAATCAACGTCACATAATAGAGGGATGAATTTCTGCCCGTAATCCAGTCAAGAAGGACTCATTTAGGTATTTTGTTTGCCGTCTTGAGGTGACTATTTTGTTCAACACCTGCTCGGCTCGGCTCACATCCCGTTCCTCATTTATCCACCCGAGACAGGTCTGGTTGTAGGAGTTCAGGAAGCCGGGATGGAACAGGAAGGATCATTACGGATAATCAGATAATCCTAAATAGGAAATCTATCATGCATGTTAAATTTAAAGGTCTAAAATGTGGAGGTAGATTATGTGACATACATTCAAAATGCATGTTTCATTGTAGGATTAGCATACAGTCAGCCAGCTTGTTTTTAGGCCCACTTGTGGTCAATGAGTATAAAACCTCATTTCTCTCAAATTTTTGAATGATCCAAAAGTGGGATAATCTTTTCAAGAAGAAGTATGATAGATAGGGTATGCTGGCACTATTAGAAGAGCCTGTTAAAAAGAACTGTATCTGTCTCACATCTGATCTGTGGCAGAGCAGAAGTTCTTCTGAAATTAAAGATGAGAAGCCTCCTCTGGGTTGAGAGGATGGGAAACTTCTGCTCCACAGCCCTCTAGATCCATTATTAAAGGCTCTTTCTGCTGGAACTGAAGCCATATTTGTAACATAAAAGGTCTCGTGGATTGCACGATGTCCTCCCAGGAGATAAGATGTGTACCGGTGGAAGGAGTCGGACTGGCTTTAATTTCTCCTGTACTTGAACATCTGCAACGACTTTGATCTTTGGAGAGGTGGCGTCGCAAAACTGCGGCAGAGCAGCTGGTCTCCTCTTCCATGTTGATGAATTTGTTCATCCCGCCCTCAAGCCTTCCTCATTACACTTGTTCTAATTCCCCTGAAACATCTTCAGTTAAACGGGTCGAAAAGTTGCAGAGCGGCACTGATTAACATCCACTCCTGGACACAGAAAGTGCGTGGAAACGAGTGCCCTCCTAATAGGATCCATAAAGGTCTAGTGAAGAGCCAACTGGCTGTTGAAAGCAACTGGAAGACGCTTCGCCCTCCCGCCCAAAAGGCTTCTTCTGTTCTCCTAATAGAATATATTGGTCGTTGGATCGAGCCCGAGAGAAGAACAGAACAGAACAGAGTATTTTTCGGCATAGTTTCATATAACGGCGACGCAGACTGAAGGGGTTGTGTGGATCCTGCCGCCGCTTTTTAAATGTTCGGTCTTCTGCAGATCCTTTAATTACCAGACCAGCAGCCTTCTCCAGGCTGAGTTTCCTAAACTTGTTTTCTTCTCTGTCTTCACAGCGCTCCCTCTGTGGGGACTCATGAGAGAGGGTGCTGGGAGCACAATGCCCCTCTAAAACTACCCACCCCCACCCCAACTCCAACTCCAAAGATTTCTGTGCGGATCCGGGAGCGACCCACTACACACCGTGAGAGTGGAGCTTAATTACCAGCATTTCACACTCGCAGACAACCGTGGGCGAAATTGGAAAAGCAATGCGACGCCAAAACGAAAGGAGCACGCGGACGGGGATGAAAGTTTTAACCAACAAAAAACCCCCGTGCCAGATCATTATTCACTGTCACTCTCTCCAGTCGGGCGTGTAGTGGACAGGGCAGGCGAGGCTGCTGGATTGGTAATCTGTTTTCAGTGATGTACTGTTACCATTACAGCAGCTGCCGAGGTCGCTTCTTCATAAAGGCTCCAGGATTTTCTCTGGCTGGAAATCTCTCTTTTGGACTGCAAACAACCTTGGGTCTGTATCTGTTCTTCAGACCTGTTTAACAAAAGGTCTGCCAGACAGATGACAACTTGTTGGGTTTAAGGGGTCACACAAGAAAACTAATGAATGGTGTTGTGCTTCACCAGTTAGCCGTTAGCGGCTCCCATCAAATGGCTACATGCATTAAACCAACCTGTCTCTTTTATTTAACAATAACAAAGTAAAGTTGCCTATGCTCACTCACTTCCATATTTCTATACTCCCACTCTCACTTTTATTTAATTACCCTGGTGCAGAAAACCTTGAAAAGATAATCGATCTCAGCAACCGCGCAGAAACAAAGACGAAGGCGGATGTCTGATAAGACAAGAGGAATCACTTGGTGCTATACAGGGTACATCTAACCCTTTCTGGCCCAAGAAATTAAGTTTATACACAGTGGAGATAAGTTTTCCGCGACAAATGGGGAAACTTTCTTTCTTTCTTTTGTCGTCAGCAGATAAGGCAGACAACTCCCCAGGGCAGTGAGGTCGCCTGAGGCTAAAAAAAAGCAGTCAGGCAACATTAGCAGGCCTGATCCCCCTTTGGGGGAACCCACCTGACAGCACTCACTTGTGAAGCTTCTGCCAGAAAGATCATTTTTCTCCTACATTATGCTAACCAGAAGAACATAAAACATGGAGTTCTGCTCCACATGCATTAGCAGCATGAGCCCAACCATCTTTTCTGCCCAGTTTAGTAAAAATAATTTAGAAACGCGATTAAATTTGGATGCACATACACACGAAGAAAGACAGAGAGGAAATTATTTCAAGCTGGTGCCTTTTGCACAAATGCTCACGATAACTCGGAATAAAAGTGAGATGACCGAAGGCCTAGCACCGGGATCCCTCAGATGATTCCTCTTGTAGTTTAAACGTGAACGTCCAACCACAGATTACTGCACACAGCTTCATCACAACCGTAGCGGCATTTTATGCCACACACACTTTTATATCTCTCACTGATTTAGGTGAGGTGAACATCTTAAATGATGAATTCTCGTTTGATACGAGTCAACCGCAGCCTCGACTCTACTGGGAAGAAGTTCCACTGTGGTTTATTGGAATTCTTGACCACTCTCCTCAGGTGCATCTGTGAGGTCAGGCCCTGGTGTTGGACAAGAAGGCCTGACTCTCAGACGACTCCTGTGGTAGGCTGATACACCTGTGGCCACGGCAGGGATTGATCACCTGACCTCAGGTGTTCGGACAGGTGTCCCAATACCTTTGGCGCTATAGCGTATTTCCCATTAAAAAGCCACGTCTGGCACCAGCGCCATGGTCTGAGATAGCAAAAGAGGCTCGCTGTGTCCTACATCGCAGCAGCTCTGATAATCCGCACGTGCTAAACTCTTTCATTCCCACCTGGACTGCTGCCAGACCAGAGGATTTTCTCTCGGCCGGCGGCGCCACATGACCACCACGAGGGGACATTCGTGTGGTTCAGTCCGAGAGATTCTGAATCAAAGGCGTGTTGTTTTCCGTTGTGAATAAACCTCACCAATGAAGAGTGGAGCAAAACTTTATTGCTAATCCAGCACAGTGATGTCTAAACATTCAAGTCAAACTCTTCCTCTGCGTTTTTATCTTGGCTTTATTTGCTACACCTTTTATTTTATTGGGTGCAGAAAGGACAATTAAGCACACGGCAGAAAATAAAGGTCGATGCACTGCAAAAGGTGACTTGTACACAAAAGCCAACACATTTTTCTTTTCCAGCCTGGTTGGTCCACGAGCAAGCACATGTATGATTCTCTCGAAAGGCCATTCATCACAGAAACCAACGAGCATTTCCAGCAGTGCCTCGGCAGTTTTCTCTCTTTTTTTAAACAAGCAAGTCATTAGCTGAAGAAACAAAACAAGATACATTTTGAACAGGAAAGACTTGACTCTACACTGACACAGTTTTGTTTTGGTTTTTTAAAAAGAGGGATCACCACAGGATTGTGACCCCGCTCGCGAGTCTTCGTGATTCCAGACATTCTTCGCTGTAACCTACTGCATTGTTTATTCATTCTCGATTCCAAAACTGCACTTTTTTCAACTGTCTTTCAACATCTTGTAGTTAAACTTGGGCTGACTGAATGAAGTCCACGTGGCGGTGAAGAAGAGCAATATATGTCTTTGTTGCTAGCGTTACGCTGGGCCCCTGCGAGGCTTCCGCACCAGACTTTGACAACATCCACAACAGTAAAGACAAAAATCAGCCGTGTAAAGCTTCACCCTGGCCGCTCAGCATTTCCAGAAGCCCAACATTTTTTGGAAAAATATAGAGTCCTGAATTTAACAGTTCTTGTCACTAAGTGAGAGTTATTTAGGTCCAGCGGTGCTGCTCTTGTTACTCATCCCGTCTGCAGTTCCAACACAAATCTGGAATTAATGACTGTCCTTGACGGACAGGACAGGTCCCTGCCCCCCTGCTGGGCCGCCGTCCACCACTCTGACGTGGGCAGCTGTCCGACGGTGCCATTAACCTGAGCGGAGCCAAAGCGTCCGTAAAGCTGTTTGGGATGTGGCATCTGCTCAAGGGGCACAGACGCATTAAGCGTAGCTTTACAAGAATGTCCTCGCCGCTTCGTAATCTCTCATGTTTCAACACGCGAGACAGAAGCACACATTTATGGCTACGCACGCTAAACCGTCATGTTGGCACGGGCACCACAAACACTCTTGGAGTTTATGGAACACATGCGTGGACTCATGCATCGTGTTTCGGGGGTCGTCTACTTTAAACTCTCATTTCATGGTACTTCCTGTTTTCCTCTCCCGAAACAGTGCTGAGGCCTACTACGTACTTTGGGAATAGTGTTCCACAGCACATCAAAAAAAGCCTGCTCGAGCTCACATTCACTACAAACACGCTGCGGCATCGTCGGTATAAGAATACAACCATAAAGAGACTTTTCAAAGGAAGGTGTGGAGTGAAAGCCGGTGCGCTGAAGAGACAACATGGAATGACAGCAGTTTGTTGCGAGAGCGCAAGCAATTTTAGCCTCCTGCCACGTCGCCGGGCTCGAAACTGAACGTCCACATCGAAATATAGCGATAATATAAGTGTGTAAAAATCCTGCACCCTGGTCTTGCTCTTGGGCCTCAAGTGAAGCAGCTAAACGCCGTCGACCCTCTGCATTGGATCCTTTACGACTCGAAAGCGCGATCTTCACAGATCTCCAGGGCAGCTTTGCTCGCGCCGCCAAACACCTCCACGTTGGCGTCGATCCACGGAACCACGTTGCCGGGCATGTACGCCGAGCAGTTGGCCAGTCCCATGATGTCGACAGGACGCAGCACTCGGTCCCACATGTTGAACTGGCTGAGTTCCCCCACGAAGGCCTGAGTGGCGTCGAAGCGGCCTCCGACTATGTCCTACAGAGGGAGGAAGTGGAGGCAGTTTTCTTTTCTATTAAAGTTAACTGGCGAAGAGTCAGACTTTCATTAAAATGAATCAATTCTGTTTGATTGTCTTCAAATTGGGATCAGAGCTACTCAGCTCCCAATTTCCCGCTGTAAATAAGCTATCTGAGGCTATCTAGTGCAACATGTAGCAGCTAGGGACGCAGCGGTAAGAAAAGTCTGGCCGGTGTTGAGAAGCAATACAGACACAGCTGTTAGAGTTGATGATTGTACTCACCCAATTTCCCAATTATTGTGACTTATGCCCAGCATAGCATAGCATAGCATAGCATAGCATAGCATAGCATAGCATAGGCAGTAGTGATAAAATGCTACATAACATAGGTTGTTTTATGGTCAAAACCTTTTGGCCAATTAGCAACATTTTCTGAAAGTTTTATTAAAATCTGTTCTTAACATTCTGAGTTATTTTGCAGTAAGACAACCAAACCCCGGATGTCATATAAACTCCGAGCTAATAGCGCTTCCATCTTTAGGCTCCCATCTAATGCAATATACGTTGACAGCCCTCTATATAGCACTCATCCATCACTTTCCATCTCACATTTATCC
>NC_042289.1:7190178-7242678 GCF_901000725.2 Takifugu rubripes
ACAGAAGATAGCTTTGTAGCTAGCATTTATATTGGTGTTCAGCATTCAGCATTTAAAATGTGAAATGGGGCATTCCAAACTGCCCGGGTTGCAAAATGGAGATGAACCTATTTATTCAGTGCTTTATACTGTATTAGGCTTCAAGCTCATGGATGAATAAAGGAAATCTAAATTTGAGGTCGGGTTGTCACCTGTGATACGCTAGCCTGCAGGACGGTATATTAAAAAGGGCTCATGGAATGTATGAAAACATTTACAGTCACAGTTGAGATCACAGTTGAGCTGCAATTACAGCACGACACGCATTAATATTAATAAAAATATATAGTTTGTCTGACTCTGCTTGGAACGATATGACAGCCACCGGCTCATTAATACTGGAACAGACCGCTTTGCTCGCAGCTGATAGCACGTTGAGTGGAAAAGGTGAGCCGACGTATCATAAACTAAAATGCACAACACATAAAATGTGCACTGCTCTGACACTTTCCGTTCCATCAGGAAAGTGGATCGGTCGTCTGGTACTGTTGGTGTTTTTTTTCCCACTTTCATTTGTGTGTTTATGCTGTACAACATCTGGGTCAAAGCCCTGGCAGCAGTACTAGAGCCTGTTCAAAGAATCCCATCCAGTTTGGGTCTGATTAGAGCGCACAAACACTGGAGTTAAATGGCTTTGCAGTATCTGAGCACGTTAGTCCCACTGTTCATTATGAGCAGTCGGAATACCGCGCTCACATTGTTTATAGCTATTTGAAGTGTTGTTTTATCCTGCTAGCACAGTACGTCACTATTTAATGCATCGTGTAAATGTACCAACATGTTATTCAGTTGTCCCTGGCAACGCTAGATGGAATCTTGCCGCGAATTCAACCAAACCTGCGAGCAGGCTTCTTTCTGCCACGAGAAAGAATCGACTCAACGCAAAAGAAGAGACGGGAGGAAGAACATCTTGTGAATAAAAGATATGTCACGTTCCTCTGCTCCTCTCTGACAAGTTCTCCTCTCCACTTTTGGAAGCTCATGGGGTGCGCTTGTGTTTTACCGTGAACCTGGATCAGGGAGGCAACCGGAGCAACTTACGAATTCATCCCAGGCTTTGCTCCTGTGTGGAGGATCTGACAAAACAACACCTCCGACTCAGCAATGATCAAAACAAGACCAGCTGCTTTGATGTATCCGCAATTTAATAAGAAAACCCTGCATTTGTGGTTATTGTGGAGCCGCCGTGGGCGCGCTACCGCATTGTTCTTGATAGTTTTCCCTCCCTTTTCCTCCAGAAGAGCACCGGTTTTAACGCGCGTGCACGTGGCTTACCGATTAAACAGCTGCAGAGCGCAGCTGCCGCATAAACACACCTGTTCTGATGCCTGAAATCTGCACATATACACTCAAGGTGTGCTGGCCGTGCGTGCTCACATGCTGCAGTGGAAGCAGCTACACGTGTAGGAGTCAGAAATGGTTGTGAGAGCTGCAGTTCCATTTAGAGACAGGAATGAAGTGGGGGGACCTGCAAATAGGCAACTCTCACCTTTGAAAAAACTGCATGTTTTGCAACAAGTGTCTCAGCTTGAGGACATGTAGGTATAAAGGTCCAGTGAGAAGTGAATTAATCTTCTAAAACGACTTCCTTGTGGGCAGAGATGTTATTTTCTGATATTTTGATCTATCAAAACGACGCTTCAGAGCAGGGCGTCCTTCAATATCTCTAAAATTGATTAAGAATTCAGTGATGCATTCAGTTGGAGCCTTAATTCCAGGACCAGGAGCGGCTCCAAGAATAGCTCTGAATGGGGGAGTTTTTCCCTGCCTCATCAGAAATCAGCTAATTAGCGGTAACTCTCCCGGACGTTAAGAAAAAAGGGGTTTCATTAAATATGGCAAACATTTCACACCCATTGTATGGCGCGTGGCTTACTTTTCTCGAGCTCCGTGATCCTCTCCAGGAGGGAGTTGAGGGTGCTCTCGGTGCGTTGGCGGTGGGCCGCCGTCTCGTTGTAGAGCTGGCTCCTCTCCTCCTCCAGCTCGGCCACCTTGCGGAGGAGCTGGCTCTCCAGCGCCCCCAGACGCTGCCGCAGGAGCTCCCGTAGCTCCGGCGGGAGGGGGGCGAGCGCAGAGACCCCTGAGGCGGACAGGTTTGCACTCGGCAGGAGTAACCTCTGCTGCTGTGAGGCAGAGATTGACATAAAGACTGACATTTAAACTAGATCATTTGGTGAACTCACAGACCTCAGTTGGCGCTCTGGCAGAGTAATTTGGACATCATTTATATATATTGATGTTTGATGCAGAGATCTGAAGTCAGTGCGGTTTGATCTTGCTGCAGTCTTCATTTGATTACCTATAAAAAACACTGCTTAGATAAGATTGTGTGGCGCGTGGCCTTATAGAGGGACAATAACAGGAGGAAGCTTCATGGTGCAGGACTCAGATCTCCTTATGATGGTATCCTGCTGTCTAGGATCCAGAAAAGCCGCAACAGACTTTGAGTCATCTCTTTCCCCAATTCTGAACGCAACTCTGATCTGCGGTTGGATTAAATTATTAAGAGAGGTCCCACTCCAGGGAGTTATATGCTATCAGCAAAACCAGTCTTGCAGTCATCATTATGCTAAGTAGAGGCAGACGTGTGACTGAAACAGAGACACGCGTGTCCTCGCAGCAGCAGAAGATCTGAGGTTTCAACCTAAAGCCTCCATTTCTGGAGCGAGGGTGAATGATAAAGTGTGTCTCCACCATGTACAGAGTACAGATGTGATTGTTTAGGTCCTGAACAACAACTGATGTCCTAACCTTTAGGTCCTAAAGGTTAGGACATCAGTGTGGTCACATGTTAAAGCGTGTGAGATAAACCTAAACTATATGCGTGATCTCTGACCTTAATATGAGCCGATAATGACTGCATCTGCATCTGAATTAAGCCATGTGTGTGTGTGTGTGTGTGTGTGTGTGTGTGTGTGTGTGTGTGTGTGTGTGTGTGTGTGTGTGTGTGTGTGAAACACTGCTTTGAAATCTGTAGGAATTAATTCATCAGCTGCAATGGAAAAACTAGGATTCCAGTGGAACACGCGTGCGCGCGCGCACGTGAGGGGAGCGAGAGAGCTCAGGTTGTATTTTACAGTTCCACTTCGGAACGTCCCCCACCCCCTCGTTTGGATTATTGGTCATCGTCATGCGGTGCCTGTGACCACCGCACGTCCCCCCTCGCAGACTGACAGATTATTGTGACGTGACCACCGTGTGACCCTTTTGAGCTGCCCAGAGAGCTCCTGCAGCGCTCGTGCTTTGGAGATGGCGCTCGTGCGCACACAGCTGAGACAGTGTTAACGACTAATAAAAATAACAGTGTTGGATTAGGGATGGGACGCATCGAATGGCACCTTTACGCAGGAGCGCCATTTGCGCGCCGTCTTACCTCCAAGTTCTCCAGCCGCCCCTTTAGAGTCTGCATAGTCTTTCCCAACTGGTCTATAGTCTCGGTGGGGTCCCGGGGCAGGTCTCCCATAGTATTCTTGCCGTACTCTTTCCGTCTGGACCCCGGACCCCGGGGCTTACCCTGCGGTGACTCGTCGGCTGCCGCCTCGCAGCGCGTCAGCTTGGTGTTGAGCTCCTTTATGGTCCCTTGTTGGCTGACAATGGTCTCCTTCTGTTGTAAAATTGTCTCTCGGAGCTGGATGATCGTGTTTCGCAGCTCGTCCTCAATGGGGCTGCTGCTCTGAACGCGGCTCCCAAACGGACCGTAGCCACAGCCCGGCTCCGCGCCCGGGGGAATGGCGTTGCAAACGAAGCGGCTACCTGTGGCATCCTGACTTTGAACTGTGCGCCCGCAGACCAGGTACAAAAGTCCAACCACAGAAATCAGCATTCCGACGAGATGCACAAATCCCACGCGTTAAAGGAGGATGCCAAAAAATATACAAACCTTTAAATTGCCTCGTCAAATAAACTTATTTCACGAACTCGACATTTGTCGGACTTCCAAAGTCCCCCCCCAAAAAAACTCAAATCAGTCTAACCATGGAAAAAACAGAGAATCCGCGGTTAAGACATAACATAAATATAAAACCATGTCTCCGTCAAACATCCCAAGAGGCGTGCTAAAAAATACTTCACACTTTCAGAAAACTGGAGGCACTCCTAAATTGTAAATATCCTCTTTACTTAAAAACAACAAAATCGCGCTCTTTGCTTATATTTGTGTTGGGAGGAAAATGTCCGGGTAGTTGCTCGTATTGCCTCGTCGGTTGGCTGGATTATCAGTGAGAGGTGAAAAAACTCAGAGTGAGGCTGCTCCGTCAGATTATTATGGGGAGGTGCGCACTGGCGCTTCCGCTCTTCATCTGCGCGCTGCGGGTATCCAGCCTCATCCTACGTCATGACTGAATCCCGGTGGATGCGATTTATCCTCTGGCTCAATCGCTCCGATTTCTGCGGTCCTGTTCAGATACCCGGAGTCTACAGACGCCACAGAGGGAATGGTGCTCCATTAAAAAAATACAGATATGTATATATTCATCAATATGGCATTAATTATAAATGACGAAATGCAGCTATGTTTTCATCCCACACTGGGGATTTATTGCACTCTTCATGCTCCAAAGTTTGAATTAATTTTTTAACAAACACACACACACCTCCAACTTGGTAGAAATGGCCAGGAGTCTTTAAAGATCAATGAATCCAAATCCAAATGTGGGAAGGATGAAATTCCAGATTTCATTATTAAACCAATAAACAAAGATATAGAAAAAAGTAAACAAAGCAAATAAGCACGCTAACACTGGAAATAACTGCACATGACGCTAACAAGTGGGAAGTCTTGGATTGCATCGCGATTGTGTATTTATGTGAGTATAATACTCGTGACCTGCACTATATTAAGAATAATCCTCTGCATTTACTCTAATCTGGGTGGAACTATCAGTATTAGGTAACAGTTTCAGAATAAAATCCTCCCTTGTTCAGCGTTTGTGGTTCATTGCTGTATTTTTAAAAACGTCCTCTATAAAATTGTTCCTCCCGACATGTTGACAGATGCATTTTTGAGGAATCTAAATAAACAAAACCAGGATCCCCTTCAGATGCCTTCCTTGACATGATCGCCGTATATTTCTGCGACAGATAAAACCATCAGCAAAGCCGTGAAGCCTTCCGCGGTGGGTTTTGTTTAGAGAACCCTTCCCATTTCGTCTGACTGTAGGCACCTGTCAGGGATGCCTGCTGAGAATGGTCAAACACCAGAGATCTTCAAAGCCAAGCATTCAAATGACGGAGCCCTCACTGAGGTCTCTTTTCTTGTCTCAGCCTGGTCTATCTCTCAAAATCTCTCCTTTCAAGTCGGAGGCGGTGGAGCGGCGATGTCTCGTGTCAGCTGCAAACGTGGCGTGCGGTATTATTATCGCCATCCCCATCGGGGCAGACGCCTCCCACCTGTTCTCTGAGACGAGGACTCAAATGTCAGCGCGCATTAATGCAGAGTCAGCACACGACGGACAGTGAAAACCTCTGCAAAAGAAAGCTTTCTAATGCCACAGGCCCATGGGGAGAAGGGACAGGCAGTCACCATGGAAACCTTGTCTCCTGACCCACCACCCCACTTCTCATCCCCTGTAACCCCCCCCCCCCCCCACCCCGAATCCAAGTCTGCCGGAGGTGAAATGAGCGCTGAAGACTGAGAGGAGATGACAAGTTTCACTTCAAAGTTGACGGGATAAAGTTTCTTCCTTTCATGTTGCGTCTGGTGTGAGCTGGGATGCTTTTTAAAGAGCTTCCAGCCAGGACGGTTAAGTCGGGGGGGATTGAAAGAGCTGTGGAGAACGTCAATCCATCAGTGTTCTGACAGTTCCAAAGGCCTTCACACCAGAGACACTTTAAATGAAGCAGAGTTTCCTCGGATACTCTGCTTCATTTGGCAGGTGTGAACGCTAATTTCAGACGCAGATGCACGAATGAATGCTGGTGCAAACGGACCTTCCAGCAAATAACGAGGGAGGCACTGCGAGACAGGAAGTACAAAAAAAGAGGAAGTGACAACAGCGCAAGTCTGACGAAGCAGAGCAGTAGAGGTGGAGAAAGGTGGAACATTTCTCACATATGTAGTAGTGAGAGTGTCCCGAAGGGATTTCAAACATGGATACTCATCAGAAGTGTTAAGAGCCTCGATGACTCTGCCCCCTCGTTGATGGTGGAGGACAAAGCATCCCAACAGGGTGACAGCTGCGGTCGCACTCACGCCACCAGCTGAAAAGCCCCGTCAATTATTTTTCTACCGATGTGACTCAATTATTTCCATGATTGTGCAGACGGTCAAAGAGCAGATGTACGTGGCTCCATCCTCACCGATGACTCACTGTTCCGCATGTAAATGTCATTACATCCTCGTTCCCGACAATACTCCAAAATGAAATTTGCTGCATGGCTCTTCACTGGTGATCAACAGATTCCTGACACGGCGATATTGCACACACATAGACTAGCCTACATTCCATGAAATTCTGTAAAATTCAGCCAAAATTCCCTAAATTTAAGCATAAGCGTCGCCGAAAATACCCAAAAAAAGCATCCAAAATGGACAAAATATGGTAGCGTCGCTGTCAGTAAGACTTAGTAAGCCTCTGCTGACTGAACTGTGACCATCACAGGGGAATCTGGTTTAGCTGTCCTTGGAAATGGAAAAGAGAAAAACAACAATGGAACAAAGGACATGTGGTGATTTGATATGTTCTTGACCCCACCTGACATAACATAAATACACACGGAGGGGACAAATAATGACAAAAGCACTATTGATGCAGAACAAGATACAATCACATGTGCATTTACAGTCACATAAGCCCCTCAGTTGAATCCTTCCTCTCTCCAGTAGTCAGACGATGACAGATCGATCAGACTCTGTCAAAGCCAGGCGTTACGCTCAGGGTTAGGGCATCCAAAAAATTGATACCCATCCAGGGTATCAATCCAGGGTTGGATCACAAACAGGATGGCACCATTAAACCACGCAGCGGGTGAGCTTCCACGTCAGTACGCGACGCTTGAGCAGCGTCTGATGGGCTCTTCAGGCTCACCTTGCACATTCACTCGCCACTGTGCCGAGCGTGACGAGCCCAGCAAAGAGACCGACGACTCAGAGCATCACTCAGCCACTATACACCGTGGCAATAACGCCCCTTCATCCTCACCTCCACATCCACAGCGGACACGTCGTTATCTGCCAGATATACCTGCTCCGTGGCAAGGCCGCTGCCCCCGTCAGGTCATCTGAGATAATCCACTCCCACGCACAGGGAACGCATGACGAGAAAGGTTATCCGAGAGGACACTAATTACATAAAGGTCGGGATTGGAACAGAGACGGCTCAGAAACAATTGTCCTGTTTTCAGACGCCAGTGTTTGAGTCCACATGAGAACCAAAACCTGAATAGCTGAAATGTGTCAGACATGCTTTTAAGTCTTCCACACCGAAGCGAATGTCAGATCATAGCGTGTGTCATGATGCAGCGTTGGCGTAGAGGTGAAGGATGTGGTGAAAACTCATTATGCCTCCTGAAATGGGAAAACTATATGAGATTTTATAAGAAGCCAGAACTGGAACTCAACAACTCACATAGCATTGTATTAGCATCTGTCGCCTGCTAGCCTTGGATGCCCAGGACATTAATTAAATTCATTACAAACAATTTCCTTGTTAATCTAAGTGGGCTGAATTAGTTTTGCAGCAATTATGTGCTGTTATGAGAGCAGTACGTTTACGGCTCTGTCGTTAAATGGCTCTTTTTATCTTGTTGAATAACTAAAACAGGGAGCACAAAGCCTGAACAATCATGCCATCTGAATCGCACAGTCAAGAGGATCCTTTACGTTCATGCTCAGAATTCTCCTCGATTACAACATATTCTTCCCGACTGCACTGAAATGTTTCCTTAAGTTACTCAATATTCTTCCTGACAATGTGGCATAGCAGCAGAGATGTCTTGCATTATTTACCATCGATGCTGCCGGGAATTTGACAGCTATCGGGGGTTTAAAATACTTTTAGGGTAGTGGGGATTTATTGACAAATCGTTTCATAATGGGATTTTCCCATTTCCAGTCTATACCCGGGTCAGTGGGGTGCTGGAGTCCATCCCAGCACCTTGGACAGGTCACACTATTCACACATTGACACCTACAGGCAATTTAGACTCTCCAACCAATCAGGGAAACTGGATAAAACCCAACCAGACACTGGAGGAACACGCAGACTCTACCTGGAAGAGCTTCCAGAACACAACCCAGAACCTTCTGCTATCAGCTATAATCACATCCCTGTCAGGCTGGTTTGATTTTTGCATCTTTTGTATGATCTCGCCTTTGGTTCCTTAGTTACCGCTGAGCTGCGTGCCTCAACTTCAGATTTTAACAAACGCCTTTCAAACACTCGTCCTCAACAAGACTCTCCTGCTCTCAAGGCCGCACGCCCATCGGAAAAGCAATAAAGTGCAGCTCGCGCTGTGACCTACGCTCAGCACATAATGACTTTCGCCTAGATGAAAACAAGCTCACAGGTTGCCATTAGGCAATTTACTCACCGCCATAGGGAACGCCCGCCCACAAACACCACATGGCGCATCATTATCGTCACACGCCTCGCTGCAACACTGGGGGCTGAGTCAGTGTTTGTGCATGCGTTAGCACATGTGCATGCACGCTTGTACTTTTCTCACAGGTGTTTCTGAGGGGGGCGTCATTTACTCGACGCGGACTGGGTTGCATGGTGGCCGAGCAGTTGTCCTCCAGTGCCCCCACCCCCCATAGCTGAATAGTTGCGAGTAATAGAAAATATGCTCAGCTCTCCCACACACCGCCCTTAGCAATACAATGATGGATATTATTAACCGCGGAAAGAAAGTTATCTCTCTACACTTTAATAACTCACCATGATCGCACGAGGAAAGTAGGCACGCAGCCGACAAACAAAATCCCAGGTCCAATAAAGCAAATGAAAGCCAGTTAACCCTGGTAACCCCCTGCAATAATGCTGGGTAACTACTTAAATGTAATATACATTAGCACCATGCGCCTCCCCAGACTTTTTATTACACAGTTCTGCTCCGTTGTTGACAGAACCAGGGTGTGGAGAGGCTCCATCTGTGAAGGGTGACTTCATCCCTGTTATGATGCCAAAAAGTCATTAGGATTTTTATGACACACTTGAGAGCAATATTGTCTCAATCATCTGAGGGAAACATGCTAACTCCGCAAACATCAAGGGATTCATGATTTTTTATTTGAGATGCTTCTGTTCATAAAACAAACCATCAGCCACCACCACCCTACTTTTTTAGTTGTTGTTATTTACACAAAACTTAGATTAAAACTTCAATGGTGAGTTTAAAATGTGATATCTTTCAGAGATGTTTTGATAAGTCAACGATTCAATTTTAACAAAGTCAAATGCTTAAATCAGACCCGGGCTCAGTGGAGCACGTCAAAACCTGCTCCAATACCTTTTAATTAAAGTTCCAGGTCCTGCTTCTTCACCCCATCAGCGGCAAAACGATCCTTCTTGTCAAGCTGAGAATATTGAATTGAACATTTATGGGGGACATTAAAAGGAAAACTTAACTAACATGTTGGGCACGGATTCAGTTCTCACGTATTTTCCTTGCCTGATAGATTTTAATGATTCCTGTGGGAATAAAACAAAGTCAGAATCAAATAGACTTTTCATGTTGTTTTCAATCTTGTTTTCTGCAAACTGATAAAAGATGGTAAACAGTTTTTTTTAAAAAAAAACATGTTTGTCAGAAGCTGCAAAAATACATATTTTCTAACCCTAGAAGACAATTTAAACATTTTTAATCTGGGAGAACAAATCGGTGTCCCCAGTAGTCCAGAAGGTGTGAACCATATAATGATTACATGAATTCATTAAATTGAGTTTAAATATTATTATTGACAATGTTTTAAAGTAGGTATAAGGACAAACATTGGTCTAAATGTAATTCAGCTTCAAACCTTTTAAGGTACTTTAAAGAGTGGTGTTCCACAGGCTCTATGATCAGAACCACTTCTATTCATGGTGTACTTTAAATCCCTGTTACTTTGCTTTTCTAATTCGAAGGAACTTTTATGTTTTAGCTTCTGGATTTAAAAAAGGAAGTGCAGATAATAAAAAGATTCAAAACAAGACATCTGTGTTGACAAAGCTTTTCATGTGGTGCCTGAAACACAACAAAAATGCTGTCGCAATAAATGAAGACAGTTATTTTTTTACTATTTATTGCTGGCGTGTTTATTGATGCCGACACTAAAGGCAGCTTGAACATTTCAGCTGCCTTTTGGCACACGTCTAAAATAAGTGAGTGCTCAGCGGTTCCAACACCATTTTGGCGTGCGCCCTCTGCCAGCTGTGGCCGTTCATGATTAGAAGCGGTCCACGCGACACTGCAGGTCCAGCTGTGGAGGGTCTCGGCCAAGAGCGGGATTAGGCGGCGCGTGACGGAGGAGCTGCAGACCTGCAGAGGCAGCACAATGTGCTCCCAGGAGGCTGAGTGGGTTGACTCAGAACCTTCGTGGATGTGCAAGGCTCTGCGCCACCACAAATAAATGTGCTCAGCAGGTACTTGCTGAGAGAAGGGAATCATCTGTCTTTTGTCATGGCAACCAGAGGACTTCAGCTCGGAGAATTTCCATCACTTTACCTTGTGCGTCGTGCAGAATCGTTCTAGCCGGCTGCTTTGATTGTGACGGCTGTGTCACACTGGCATCAGACCCTGGAGTCACAGGAGGCGCCACGTCATGGCGAATGTGCCACCAGGCTGCATCCTCACGTCACTGCTGCCATCTTCCACATTAAAGGTCACCACCTAACACTTATTGTCAGAGAGGTTGGCGGGGTGTTGATGTACAGTCGTACGAATGTCCACGTCTTCCCCGATGCATCACTCTGAGGCCCACTGGCCTGAGACCCAACGCAGCTCCGTCTTTGTGCTTGGCGTTCTCCCCATCCACCCCCGACACCTTCTCACGGACGCAAAGGTGCCCGATGTAATTTACACAGGATGTTAAAATGGAGCAAGTTGATCCTACTGTGTCCAAACATCTGCAGATTCTTGTTCACAGGCTCTTCCGTTCTTTTCCACACACGCTGCTGCATTCATTCATTCGAGCTGCTGAAGGTCAACGTGCGTGAGCCTTTGGAATCGTGAGCAGTGTGATTTACCATCAGCAGCCCGCTGCGCCGCGCAACACCCCCCAACTGTACTGAAAAGTCTCATACATGTGAGTGTATTTACCGCCTCCTTCATCACCTTCAGTGATTCCATCGCTCCAGACGATCAAGCAACCAATAAAATTCTGGGATTTCGGAGCAGCGGGTCAGTGACGTCCAGCTGGATCACGATATTGGAGGGTCCATCTTCATACCACTTACTTCCAGGACCATTGTTCAAATAGGAATTCGTGAATAAAAACGTAGATGTGGATCTCTATTATTAATCTTTTTTTTCTCGCAGCCATGGTTCTGGAGTTCTGGTTGCTTCGCAACACATAATTCATCATTTTTTTTGACCTTGAGAAAATAAGCAACAATTCTCTGTTTTTGTGGATTATGTAACAGACCCAAATGTTAAAAATAAATAAATAAAAATTAGGCGCCACTGCTACTGCAACTGGGGTATGAGCTATTGATGGTTCTCTGGGTGGGGGCGGAAGGTTTGACCCATCTGGGTTGACTCAGACTTCCTGTCCGATTAAACGGTCCACTCCACTCAAAGTTGCAGTCCGACACATTTTTGGCAGAAGATGTGTGAATCTGGAAACAGCAGGCCCCAAAGGGAGCCGTTGTCTTGGGGATCCGCAGTCTGTTTACTTAATTGATGGATTTCAGGCAATCATAGTTGAGCAACTGTTGGGCACAGCTGTCCTGTCAGGCTCTCCGCGGCGCGCACGAGGCTCCAGAGTGAATTAAACAAAAGTAAACTTTACGACAGCAAAAAAAGGAAAAAAAAGGCAACAGTGTCGTAACACTCTGCGTGATGACCATGAGATGTTTTTAAACTAAAAAAATAAAATAATTTTTTCAATTCCATTCGCTGAAGGTGAACTTCTCATCACGAAACGCTGAATTTGACATTAACCAGGTTGCAAGAGTTCGACAATTCAGTTTGCCTGCAAGGTCAGAAACCTGTTTACAATTCAAGGAGGAAGATGTTTACTTTCCAAGGCCTTCATAGGCGCTCGCCGACAGTTTTATTTTATTATGAAACGTTACGGCTAAAATCATGACACTGACATTTGTGCTCTCAAACACAAGATTTACACGACTGAATGTAAATCTTTTGAAATTTTTAATAGGATTTGGAGGCACAGATGTAACGACAGCTTTTAAATGAGGGGCAGAATTATCTGATAATAACACACCGACGTGTCTTAACGTGCGTGTTTGACAACTAATACGTGCCAGACGTTGATCTTAGGTGAAAAAGAGTGACCAGAGCGCTCTGCCATTGAAAGGACGTTACATTTTAACGTTGTCTGTAAATCCATGGTTCCACTGTCACTTTAAGCTTGAAATTTTCAGTTACACAATCTTTTATCGCCCTCCATCCAATGCCAGTCTGAACCATTCAGAAAGTTATTTCTTTTTTTGTGAATTGTGAGTCTCTCAATGGGGAAGAGCTACGCTTTTATCCAGCAGTACGTTTGTGACGCACTTGGAAACAATTTATAAAAATAACAGTGGCAAAGAGCAGCGGCAGAAAATGGATGATGATGATGACGACGCTGATGATGATCAGCAGGTCTTTAAGTGTACTTGAACAGCATTTACAGCATTACAGCATTTTATTTATTGTCATCAGAGATGGAAACAAAGTGTGATGTCTCACTCCAGAGGTCTCATCTTTCATGTTTGCATGGTTGGGAGTCTGAGACCTTCAATCCCACGAGAGCGCCCTTTTGAGCGCGAGTTGTTTTTTGCCCAATTTTAAAATGCCTGTCTTCGTTGTCGACATGAGAAAGTCCAGTTGGCTTCACTTTGTCCTGGTTGAGAAATCTTGAACCAATCAATCATTGGGTTTAAGGTAAAAACAGACTTCTCCACAACACGGGCTAATAAGCGAGGTGTGGTAAGCTGCACATACCTGCACTTACAAAAAAAACCATTTTCCTCATTTCACCTCAAAGGTGATTCTCAGTTTCCTGTTCTCTCCTACTCGGGGTCCCTCCCGGGGCTGTGAGCACGCGAGAGCATCTGTATGTTTTGAATAGAAATCTTCGAGAGCGTCGGTGTAAAATAACAGCCGCGGGCTCTGAAAGCCACGCTGATATCTCATTCTTTTTGTCCTCTCAGCCCCTGCCTCGATCTCTGCATTCACATCAGATATTCTTTTACAGCGGTTTCAGAGGGAAGTGGGGAGGGAGGCTGCGCAGGCTTGACCCACGCCGCAGACGCTGCTGTTAGTCCTATTTTTAATTTTACCCACAGTAGCATGTGCGCACCACCTGCTGCCTCCTTCCTTATAGATTCAGGGTGGAGAACGCGGCTCGTTTTCTTAGTTTAACCATCAAGCGTTTGCACTCGAGGAGGCAAAAATATGAATTTAGCAATCAGCGTTCGGCCTCCGATATGGCAATCGTAATCTGTTGGACTTATTCAAGTCAAGCGTTTCAAAGAGAATGTTTGCCTTCGCTAGTCAGTCGCACACGCGCTGAGAGCTGTTCACATTAATAATCTGTGTTAAGGAGATTTTCACGCACGCAGTGTTTTAGTTTTGCTGAAGCGTTTCAGATCACCTCGCTGCTACGTGGAGCCTTAGACTCAGTAATTCTGCCCCTGGAGGTGAATGTTTGGTCTACGAGGCTCATTACTTTCATTAGGAGGGGGGGATCAATCTATTTATAGATATGCGTAACAGATATGTAATAAACTGTTTCTGCTCTTGTATTTTCAGTGATTCAACAGGGGTGAATTTACACGTCGTCGTTGGACCCGCTCCACCAGCCGCCTGACGGGACTTTAACACGGAAAAGAAAAATGGGAAATTGCTTTCTCGACACATGTGTCACACACGACTCTGACAGAACATTTCTGGTCTCGTTGTGGGAGCGCGGCTCTGTGGCTCCGCATTCATTGAACTGCTTTTGTTAAGAATTTGTTAAAAAGAGGAGGAAAAAAGTTTTCAAGAGGAAGGATGCTTTCAATCATGTTAATGTTCTATTTTCTAGAAATGTGGTTGCAATGGTGTGTTTGTGTGTGCCATGTTTAGGGTTAAGACATGGTTTTAGGGTTGAGGTTAGGGTTGGGTGGGGTGGGGTCAGGAGAGTCTAATAATCCCCCTCTGTCACTTCTGTTCTGTCAATCCAGGATTCAACACCTTTGAGAAAGTGCTACCGCTGGCTAACACACCAGCTATCAGCAAGTAGAAAAGACCATCGATGTCATCACGACATTGGTGGGAGCTCAGTCTGTTGGGAACTGGGCTGGTAAGCGGAGGGTTCTTGGTTCTAGCCCCAATGCAGACAAAACATGGGTGTTGGGGTAGTAGGGGAAGAACAGAGCAGAGTGCTATCGAGGTACTCTTGAGCAAGGTACTGAACCCACAAATGAACATATAGGGCCCTGCAATGAACTGGCGAATCATCCAGGTGGACCCTGCCTCCCCCGCTGTGTACCCTCCCTGTGACCCCGAAAGGGATAAAGTGGTTAAGAAGACGGGACAAGACATCGGGACATGCGGTAAATCGATGGGCATCATAGAATCAGTGTGGGGCCCCACGGTTCATTATTGGTCACACACAGAGACGTCTTTCATCCATCAATCGACTCCAACAAATGCTGAAAAACAATTTTAAAAAAAGAAGAAGGTTCTGAAGGTTGAGGCAATTATTGAATTATCGATGCCGCTGCTCAATGGCGACACCTCCTGGGACTCAAACGCGCACCAGAAATTTATTCTGCACAGTTAAAGCAAAAGAATTGTTTGGAAGAAGCGTTTGTCTTAAAATTCCGCCACCGGGGGGAACGAGGGGGGAGTTGATGATCTCAGTGACACTTACCAACTGTTTCTGAGAAAAAAAAATAAAGAAGGGGGGGTACGCGTCCTGTAAATGTGGCAGAAGAATTCATTCTTCCAATTTTTAATTACTTCCTCCCACACACGTAAACAGACGCACAAAAACAGTCTTGTGACGACCTGACAAAACACCAAACTTGCAGAGAATTTGCATAAGAAAAAGATGCTAGTTTGATACTTTTTAAAGCTCTGCTCATAATGTAAACAGACGATTTCAAACATATCATCTTGTTGTTTATGTTTTATACTCATGGAGTGAATAATGAACATCAACAACAGCGTGGCCCATTAGACCAGACCCTTCAGCTGGTCAGTGGTGCACACAACTAGTTGCAGCACGAGCACGAGCAGCGTGCACACAGCTGCAACTTTCTTGTTCTCGGTGCATTTATAGTGATTTCCAACGGTACATCTGGAGGAAAAATGTAAATTGCAAATTCATGAGGGGAAAAGATACCAATTTACGAGCAAAAGAGTCACAAATTTGTAGGAAATAAGCTTGTAGACGCTGCTGTGGCTCCCCAAACGTGCGTGCTGTGACGGTGGCGGCGTCTTCTAAATGAGCCACATTTATGGAAATATAGTTCCTCCTGATGACAATGGGCCAAAATAAGGAGCGTTTCCTCATTACTTGCTTGGAAAACCTCACTCACTCCATCCATCCGCCTGCCCGCCCGCTTGCCCATCCATCCATCCACCATCCATCCATCCATCCCTCCATCCATCCATCCACCCACCCACCCACCCTCCATCCATCCATCCATCCATCCACCCACCCACCCGCCCACCCACCCTCCATCCACCCGTCCATCCATCCATCCATCCATCCCACCCACCCACCCTCCATCCACCCGTCCATCCATCCATCCATCCATCCACCCACCCACCCTCCATCCATCCATCCATCCACCCGTCCATCCATCCATCCATCCATCCACCCACCCACCCACCCAGGCTCTCTAGGCTCCTGATTAGGACGCCTCCCAAACATCAGATTTGGCTGGCGGCTGCTGCCTGAACACCATAATCCCGTTCTGGCTGCCTCTTTCCTCGGCCTCATTCTCCTGGTCAGGCTCTGCCCCCTGACATGTGACCATCAGGTCTGGTCTGGGACACCACCACAGCATTCACCTTCCCATTCACATTACAACTCCTGATCCCATCCATCAGGAGGCAGAACCCTGGATAATTAAACTGCTTTGGGGCTGCAGCTCTTTCCATTTTCAGCTCGACTAGTTTCATTTCAGCCTACAGTCAGATCTGCTCCTCACCTACAAACGTTCATTTCGATATTCTTCACATTAAACTCCACATTTTGGATAATTATGTTTGTTCAGTCAGAGCCTGCAGCTCCTGAACCATCCCTGATTCCATATTGTCTTCCTGGCAGACCTATCAAGGCAGGGTTGTGTTTGTTATTCAGAGTAGCATGTTATTACAGGAGTTTTATATCAGGGTTCAGATCTCAGACATCAATTCAGAAGTAAGACTTGCGAATGAAGTCTGAAGAACCCAGGCCGTGCTGCATTATTAATGGTCGTGCGGAGATCAGTAAAGATAAGGTGGGTGAAGTTGGAAAAGAGTCAAATAACGAGAAAGTCAAAAAGAAAACACACCGTCAAGCGAGGAAACAACAGTGGAGGGAGAAAAGAAAAGGGTAAAATAGATTCAAATGGAAGTAGGAGCTTTTTTTAAGAAGGAACCTCTTTCCTCATCCAGACAAAAATAGCTGCCAGACTGCTAACAATCACGTGTCCTTATAGGTAAACATTTCCAAAATACCATAAAAGCAGTAAATACACTATTCAGGACAGAGCAACGTGATCATTAAGAGCTGTTAGGATAGAAGAGGACACAGCAGCTGAGCGAAGTTGATAAATGATTTCTTTCTTTATGCTACTTTGTTGTTTGCACCAGAGGAACGCTGATTTTCACAACAGTGATGAATAATGACACATTTCTGCTTACAGAGCACCTTAAAAAAGCTTCCTTGTTTTGGTTCTGTAGAATAATTTATCCTCTTTAGGGTTTTAAAGGTCCAACGTAAAAGATGAGCGATTCTTCTGCTGCGTCATCGGAGATGAACACGTTATATTTGCTCATCGTCCGACCTGAACTTCACTCATGTCCTGATAACAGAAACAGGCGAGGAAGGCGGGTCGATACGAGAGTGACGCACCTGTTTCTTGCACGTCAGTTGTTGCACACCTGAAGCAGGACGCTGTTGAATCATTCTGTGACGAACACAACCTGCTTTTTATCTCATTCTTTCCACAGATCTGACGCTAACGTTTGCTGTAACGTCACAGATGATTTGTTACTATTAACGGCAAGCGTTTAAAAATCAGGTAAAATGAGAGGCGCATCCTGTCAAGACTGCTGTGAAAATGATGTCTAATTGAAACCGTAATGCTTGTTGGCTGTTTGCGATAGGTCACAATGCCTGCGGGAGCCCTCCTTAATGGCTTATTCATAATGAAACTTTTATTTTTTTGCCCTTTCTTCCTAGACCTTTAATAGGACTTAGCAATTTAGCTACATTTGCTAGTTTTTTCCTCTACAAGACTTCCTGTCCCTTTGTTCTCTGAACCAGTTTGCTTCAGTTTCCATCCACTCAACATCACACCTCCAGACCCCCCCCCCCCCCCCCCCAGTCCACAAGCCTTTATCCACAGGAACTGCAAACAATCTCGTGAAGCTAATTCTGCTATATTTCCCTCAAGAGCAGTATTAGGTCTGGTTGTCAATAAAAGAAGATTTTCTTTGGTCAATGAGAAACAATGACTTTTTTGAACATTTAAGTGAAGTTTTCCCACTCTTACACTTTACACTCCGGTTGGGATTGATTCTTCTAAAATGAATCCCAGTCCTGGTTACAGCAAAGCCGCTCTTTCTACCAACTTAGCTATGGGCAGGACCTGTTCTCAACATTTAATGGCATCACACATCTGACAGGGTGGACTTCACAGACATCAGTGAGTATGGGCTGCATCTCTGAGCAAGTAACAGTGCCTCTAAAACTTTAGCCGACAGAAATTTGATGCTTGGAAAGGAATTTCTGAAGTCCTAACCCTAACCTAACCTACTTGATAAGTCCCAGAACAATTGAGATTCTTTCTCTCCATTTTCTCTGAGCTCAGATCGGTTTCCATCCCCACCGTGTCGCAGCGCTGCAGGCTCCTAACGAGCTCCAGCAGTCGGGGAGGTTGAAGGGAACAAACATCACACACATCCATCTGCTCCCCCGTTTACATTCGACCTCTTCCTGGTGTAAGTGCATTGCAAGTACGGCTTGCAGTGGCGTGAGCGACCTGCGAGCCGACTTCTGGTGAGACTGTAGCCGGCGAGGATGAAAGGGAAACGTCTCCAAAACCCCCGGATAAAGTCGGTTGGTGCCAACGTGTCAGAGCAGCTTTGTGGGAAGTGTTGCAGCACCCATTATTTTCTTTTTTGCGGTAAACTTCAAGAGTTGAGAGATTAGAATCATGGGGCTCAGTGTCAGGTTGGTGGGGGTAAGTCAGCAAAAATAAATAAAGAAATAAATAAATAAAAAGTATACAGTTGTCTTTAAAGCATTTTCCTAAAAAAAAAAAAAGTTCCGTAAAAGTTCTCCGGTTGGGGAAGGACTTAAGGGGTTATTTGAGATTCACGTCATGCTCAGACTGACAGTCAGAGCAGTTTTTCTCGGTGAGATTGAAATGGAAATCAACAGCCACAACATTAAAACCATCCGAGAGTGGAGGGAATAATAATGATCAGCTTGTGAAACTGTGACGTTCAGTCGGGAAACCTTGAGTCCCGGCTTTAACTGCCGAGGACTTCGGAACAGGAATATAGGTAGGCTTATGAAAACAAAAATGCTTTCGGGAAACTTTCTCCACGGATGTGACGCAAAGCACCCGATTTCAAAACTCCACCACTGCCCCCTGGGGTTCAGCATTGAGCCTCCAGGTGCACCTCGTGTCCTGAGAAAACAGTTCCAGCGCGTCCGACTGGGCAGGAAATAGAGACAGAGGTGAAACTGACAATTAGACCCAAACCTATACACAAATCCACAGTGTGCTGGTATCCTTGGGGAGGTGGCAAAAAAGTCCAATAAGAGAAGAGGCGACAGCATCAAAAGACTTTTCCCAAGAGAAAGGACATACATAACTCGATCGTCGGTGCCTCCCAAGGTGAGCGTCATCTATCTTTAGACTGCAGACAGAAACGAGTTGGCACAGACGTACAGAATGTCAGGAAGCTTAGATTATTGCAGTCGTTTCACAGAAACTGAAATATAAAAGAGAAAGAATTAAAGAACCGGAAGAAAAACTCCTGAGTGGAGGGAGTTTGTGCTCCGTTGGGATCTTTCTGGAGTTGTGCTGGACGTTAGCTTGTCAGAGATGTGGAGGCGTTTTGTCGAGTTTCAGGTTAACGTCGGCGTGTGGGAGACATCTGCCGAGGGCCGTTAATATAATGGTCAGAAAATTACTGAGCCCACAATCATTACCACCTATTATTTAGCAGCCTTCTGATAATGTCGCTTATTGCTAATCAGGGGTATAAGAGGAATGAGTGTGTGTCTGTCAGAAATCCAGTACGTCCCCACAGTTATGGTCATCTATTACATAGAATCGGTTGAACAAACCCGGTCTTTATGCTAATCTAGTTCATATCGTACTTTTGACTCTGTTATTGCTTTTCTTGAGTTGATGGTACGTTCAACCTAATTACATAACAATTTAACAACTCTGTTATCGGAGTGTATAGTCACAAAAATAGTTCAGTGTTTCCTCGTCTGTGGGTGTGTTTGGGGCCACTTCATGAGGACGGCGAAGAGCAACGAAAGCTTTTTACTGTCGTGCCAAATCTACACCAGCGCGAGCTAAAACGAGGAAAAGCCTGTATTTCCAATAGTAGCTAATGTTAGCATTAGCACAAACCCCCCAATAATTGTGCCATCATTATAAAGGTGATCAAATGGCAGCATTTTGCACCATATCAAGTTTTTCTTGCTATCAGACGACTCGGTTGCGTCGATCTTGGGGCTTCCCTGCTGCGACAGGATCCACTACAAAGTGATGAGATCCTCGCGAGGGTGATGCAGCAAGTAAACAAAATGTCAACATCACGCACGGATGAGCATTAAAAATAGCAACCATAACGAGCACGAGGTGCCAGAGAGGGAATCAGTAATGGTGTCAAATTCCTGCATTTCTCCTTCGACTCCCCGAGGTTGTGGTAAACGCTGCGCTTTCTAACATGTTAGCATTTACACAAAGCAAATAAATATCTTCGGGAAAAAAGAGGTCGTGTTACATGACCCTTTTAGCCCTGAACATCTTCACTGAGGACTCTGGGAAGCGAAAGGTCAGAAGGCTGTTTCAGTTATCACAATATCAGAGCCGGATCATGTGTGCAAGAGTTGCCAAGGGGTCTTTATTTCCCATCATGCCTTGTTTGTTTTTCAGAAATAAGGGAAATCATTGATCCGCAGCGGCTTTCTCTAACCTGGTTTCATCACACCGCGCTTGGGTCGCGATGCGGTCGACTTACCAGGCCTGAGCTGCAAAAACCCCATCCGCCCGGCTTTAGCGGATCATCGCCGGTGATATGGAAAAGAAATACCAGGGTCTCAGTAACGAAGCCGATTCTGGAGCGCTCCCCCCACACGGCCACTCAACAGATTAAACATTCTGCTTTTTTTGCATTGGAAACCCATCAAAGCAGCTAATAGACGCCGATCATGTGAGTGTTTCAGTGGCTCCACCTCTCCACCGGTACCATATTTGCTTTCGATTATGTTCTGAGCTGCTTTTTCGCTCGGGGGGGGGGACAACAATCGACCGAGCGGAGCAGTGAGCAAACAAAGATGGCATCCGAGCCTCTGGTCGTTTGGCGCGTGCAGGATAAAAAAAGCTCATCTGGCTGTGAATGACAAGCTCGTAGTGATCATGACGAGCCGCGGGTTGCTTTAATTAGGAAGCAGACATTCGTCTTCTGTGTTCTCCGCTCACACTCGGGGCCCCCCCCGGGGAGCCCCCACCTCTGTGAATCCCTCTCATCTGCCTCCTCTTCTGTTGTAAGACGATGTAAGAGAGCGAGTCCGTGTTGTAACACACTTCTTATCATGAGAAGATCCTGGTATTAGTGGAACGACCACGGAATGCTAACTGAGCGCGTCTTTGGATCCAGAATTTCACCGTTTCCACTAACTATTTCCGACCTTGTGCCTCCATTTAACCCATTTGCGCGACTTATTTATTAATGGCATTGTGATGTTTGCGGGTCACAAAACTTTGATACGCTGCTCTGTAATGCGCTCGCTGACCTGGTGACCTGTAAACTCAGCTAGCTGCTCACTCCTAACGCTTACTACACGAATTTTCTATTACAAGTTTTATTTTTCCAGCCATGCTCCTTGAAGTAGATGTCGTTAGTATTTTTGTGTCTGGATATCTGATGAAACAAGAACTTTAGCAGCCGATGCTCTGTCTTGACGGAGACTTATCTGATGATGATTCTTTAAATTGGCCCCCCTGTAGACGTCTACAGAATTATGAAAGGTCGGGTGTAGGTGGCTAAATTGGAAGTTTATAACTGCTAAATCTAAAGATACTAATTTATCAGATCAGTTTAGATTATATGTAGCGTTATGGTGGCTAAAATAGCGTAGAATATCATTATTGGGCAGCGGAGGGAACATGTTATAAAAAGAAAGCAACAACATGATGAGCAAAAGAACGACTATAATTCATTTTTTATTACAGGAGCTGCCGTGCTGCATTCAGAGGCGCTCGGAAAAGCGAGGCACGAAACAATAAAGCGGTTTGCGAGTGCTGTCAGCCCCGAGTGTGAAGTTTCACGGTTCACCAAACTGCTCCCCTGAAGCTGAGCAAGAACCAAACGAGAAGTGAAAAGTTCAGCACGTTTCTTTCTCCGGTGAGTTAAAGCACCTGGTGCCACGAGACAAAATGCTTTTAGCACCATCAGGAACCCAATTATGTCCAACGGTCTGAGGACCTCCTCACAACCTGCTGTTAAACTATTTTGTAGCGATGTAGGACACACCCATCCTCACATTTCTATCTTTCTGAGGACCTTCATAGACACATTACCCAGCTCTGTCTCTCTCTCCCTCTGTCCATCTGTCCTGTCTCTCTTTCTGTCTCTCTCTCCCTCTGTCCATCTGTCCTGTCTCTCTTTCTGTCTCTCTCTCTCTCTGGTGTGTGTTCCAGCGATTTTTGCTCAAACGTCTTACACCCAATTAGAAATGTGGTTGGCATCACAACCCCGTCGGTCTGGTCTGGCGCACGGTTGTGCAGCGTGAGGCTGAGTGAAATACAACCTGATTAATTCCAGAGGAACTTTCTGTGTTTTTGGCTTTTCACTTCTTTATACTGATGGACACAAAAGGACGCCAAGTACAAATAAGGACAAGACACTTTCCCACAGCTTTCAGCGCATTAAAATATTTGTCAGGGTCAGTTTGTTTCTTTCTTTTTTTAAGTAGGAGCTCAAGTCAGTCAGTAAGTGTTGGGCGTAATCAAGTAGTGAAACTGTAGAGAAATAAGGTACTTTTCTCTTTTTAAACATTATTAATACAATTAATTAAGAATAAGGCTGCAGATTGCTGCTTTAGATAGAACATGTTGCCTTTAAAAAAGAAAGAGGCTTCCATTTAAGAATGAGAGGATGGAAGAGGAGGAGAAGGCAAAGAGAGAAATGGAAAGAATGGTGGCGTATCAATTATATTTATATGTTTCAGCTCCTGATCATCTTCTCTGCAGAGAGGAGCTGATAAAATACTACATAAAGTGCTTTTTATGCCAGATGCTGCTTCCACCATATTCTACATTTAAACACAAACGGTTTGTAGGATTTGTTGCGATGTTAAATTACAAACAGGTTTAGCGCCCACACCTGGAGACTTGCTGCATCGCATCGAGTTTTTCGCGTTAGCAGGCGCAGTAAGTTTCTCATCAACAATAATGGTACCTCTCAGGTTCTAAACACTGTATAATGACCAGAGAATTCCTGACCTGTGGGAAGAGTCGGTGCTGAGACGACATCTGTCCAATCGCTGCCTGCTCGAAAATAAAGGAAAACGGAACTGCTTATACTTAGCATCCTGGCCCCACCGGCTCTATGAGCACATTTAGCATTGTGTTATTATGAATGCGCGCGTTCATGTGAGCATATAATGCTGCGCAGACATCACTCAACTCTTAGCTGTGGGCTACGAGACGCTGCATTAAAAAAACATCCTCCACGCGCTCCAAAGTCTTTCATTTAGCAAGATGCTTTATTTATAAAATGAAGAAACCTCACGCTGTGGGCAGATGGTTTGGCGCCTCGTCCATGCCGAGGGCCAATTCGAAGAAAGGGATATTTATAAAGAAATAAGATGAATCATCTCCCTCAAATATATGTCAAAAATGTGTTGACAAGGGGCTTCCGTGTCCACAATTATGAAACAGAAAGGTGAATACGCCAGAATTAACGCTTGACAAACCGCTCCGCGCCACAAACTCCTAAATTAAAGTCATGCTAGCCTAACTGATATTCTCTGCAACTACTCTGAGAGAAACTGGAATTGACGTTCTTTGAAGCCTGCGGTCAGGATAAAGCTGGTAATGGACTTTAAGATGGTGTCCAAACAGCAGCTGCTGTCACCAACATCGGAGACGTTTACAGTCAGGAATGCTAATGTGAACTATATAGACTGAGCATCTTCATCGGCCACTGTTCCAGACTCAATGGCGGTATTCACAACCCCCCTCCCTGCCTCTCCTCCTCAGCAGAGACCCCTTTAGAGTATTCACTACATGCATGATCCATGGAAACGAAAATTTATGTTAATAAAATGGACATGTTTAAATAGGCGATGTGCTAGTAACAACAAAGATAGAAGTCCATGCTGTTTATTTCGCTTGTCCATAGTAGTAAACAGCTCTCGCATGACGCGGTCATTGTCCTTCGCACGTGCGTGACAGCACGAACACCCGTTTCTACTCATTTGCCACATTGAAACGAGCCCAACTGCGCCTGTTTGCCAAAGATCAGCTGCTCCTGAGGTCCAGGAAGGGAAGAAAGAAACAATTCAAGATAATATCAACGCACACGCGCCCGCGCGGGAGCTTTACATGTGCGTGTTTTCTCCGTGCTGAAATCAAAGGTTCTTTGAGGTGCTGCAACTGTCTGCACGGAGGCCTTTGGTTCTTTTAGCCAGCGATGGCTGCGTTGCCATGGAGACGCCTGTTGAACAGAGGTTCTATAAACCTTTTCCACTTGGGATCTTTTTAGAACATACAAAAGAGGCAACACTTTTCACCCTCACGCGGCGCCCAGGTGGTAGTAAATCAGTCCAAGGTTCAGGCGAACAATAACCGTCTTTTCATTGACACACGTCTCTGGCGCGCTCGCAGCGTCTGCCAAACAGTCACACGGTGAATATTAAAATGCAGCTAGTTCACTGCTGGAGAAAGAGGCACAGCAACAGCCTTGTTTGCCGGGTCTTTTCCCTTTTTTTACAGCGTGTCTCATGCAGCTGGATTCATAATAAGCAGGCAGACAATGCTCTTTGCTTCTCATGTCCTTGCCTTGAGATGGAGACAAAGCATAGAAAAGGCTGCCGTGTCAAACTACCGATAGGCTAGCAATGAAGTATCCATATTCTATCTTCGGTTTTCCTCCTCTTTCAAATTATTCCCACATCTATGATATTTTTGCTAACGGGGAAATGACACCGTTGAGGGCTTGCAATGGGAATACAAACGCAAATCTAATCAATATTTCATCTCAGCAACTAGTTGTTCTGTCAGGAGACTTTATTTTTTCTTTTCTTTACAGGTGCGGCAGAGTTCTGAGGTTTTCCAGGCATGCACATTAGGTCTCGCCGTGGCTCCTCAGGTAGCGTTAGCATGCATGGGTGATTCACCACAGAGCTAAAGGGTTCTGGCTCATCAGGACCTCAGCACTCAGGCTGTCCTGGGGGTAAAAAGGTCTATTTAAAGAGGAGTCTTGATTCTAATGAAGACTGTAGTCTGTACAGGGAGTCTGAGGATGTGCATTTAAAGACTTTAAAGGAGATTCAACCGCTGGTAGATGCTGCACTCATGAGGGATATGACATCCTTCACCTCGTCATTGCTGTTCTAAACACACCTTTTTAGATATAATTACAGTATTACCGTACAAACAGACTTCTGTGTAATGTTAATTTATTAGAATACAGTGATCCCTCGTTTATCGCGGGAGTTGCGTTCCAAAAGTAACACGCGAAAAGTGAAATCCGCGAAGTAGCAACTTTATTTTTTTTAATTATTTTACAATGCAATACTGAACAGTAGAATGAAACCAAACATCAAAACCTGTTTTAAAGACCAAAATTTGTTTAAAACAATAATTTTAATCTAGTAATACAAGATTGGAAACATTGTCACTCGCGTATTTCCCAGTCCCAGCTGTGCCTCTGCGTCCTGACTCCGCTCCGCTGTAGCGTCTGTTTCTACTGAGTCTTTCTCCGAGAGAAGAACATTGTTATGGGCAGTTGTTGGCGCTCTTTCTTTTTCTGGGCAAGAAGATTTTTATAAACGGATATGCCACCTTCAATTATATTTGAGAACTGCAATGAACGACTCATCAAAGGGTCCCATTCTTGTGCCGTGCGCTGAAGTTCAGTGGCCATTCTCACCATGGTTGCTAAGCGACCAAGTGTTAGTCCGTCCTCCTCCTCTTTATCAACACGTGTGTCTTCAATTGAAAAAATGCAAACGTAAAGTTGGCAGAATGTACAGAAACGAAAACTGTTGACAAGTGAAAAATCAATACAGTACAGCGTCAATATTTTATTTCTAGACAACAGTAAAGCCCCTGAGCCAATCAGGATTCAGAGGCACTGTAAAAAAAAAAAAAAAAAATCCGCGAAGCAGCAAAGCCGCGAAAGATGAACCGCGATATAGCGAGAGATCACTGTACAGCATTTTAAATTAATCAAACCGCCTTCAAACCCACCCACCCACCCACACACACACACACACACACACACACACAGAACTCCTCCAGTTCTGAGATCAGGCGTATGAATTTTCAAGTCTGTGCCTCATCTGGTTGAATCAGGAAGAAGATATTGTGTTTGTGCTGAGTCAACAAAAACGGCAACAATGAAAAGAGTCACGTTACTCCTCCATTTATCTTTGAGTGATGAAGAACAGGAGCTATGGTAATCACGCTGTCGTCCTCCCTCGCTTCTCTCCTTCCCATTGATTACTGATACAGGCTCGTACATGTGAAATGATCTTTTTGCTTTCTATTCTTTCCAGACACTTCTTAAAGACGGCATGATTTCTGCAATCAAACTATTGACTGCCACTCTTTTGGCTCCATGCCAAGCATGAAAATTCTAATTTGATTTTGTTCAATATCTCACCACTCACTTGAATTTCAAAAGAAAAAGACTCCAGAAGGTTAATAGTGCTCTTGGTACTGCAGCTCTGACTAACATTTAGCAGATGACACAAGGCGCTGCAATTAAACACTTTTATTTGATTGACGAAAATAAGGGGTTGAGGTTAGACCTGGGTTCAGATTAGGGTTAGGGAACTAGCTGGGATGTTTAGAGTTATGCTTCCACATCTGCGTAGCTCACGTGGGACTTATTTTGTGTTGTGCACCTCCAAGGGACTGCAGATCGATCGAAGACTAGAGAAGCCGTGATTGGGTCACAAAACTACACCTTTTCACTTTTTCAGCTCTTCCCTCTTTACTTTGTATTGCGTCGTAAATTTCTATCATTTTGGAAAAGGTTTTCTGAAGTTGTTTTCTGTTATTATCAAGGAAAAAAGAAGCTGGTCATGTAGCCTCATTTGAGCTACGTGGCAAATGGAGTGTCTCATGTGTTTTTCTTATTGATTGCGCGTAATGTGTTTCCATGCGAGGTGTTGTGTGTGTCGTTTGCCAAGCAAAAACTTCCGAATTAAATCCAAAGCTGGACTGGCTGCGAAGTGAAGTAATAAATTTGCCCCTCTTTGCTCATTAAGTTCTAAACTCAGGAAGTTGCATAGTGAAGCAGACAAAGCCTGCTGAGGCATAAATGATGAGCCTATCTGCGTATGAAATGCGTAGCCAACAGGTACGTGGAGGCGTAACAGGACCTTCACAGTTGGGAGCTGGTTAACGTATTATGTCTGTCAAGTACAGCAATGTGAGGATGTGTGTGTGTGTGTGTGCGTGCGTGCGTGCGCGCGCGTGTGTGGGTAGATGAAGAGCCTCTTCATTTAATAATGAAAAAGGACGTTTTCTAGACGAGCAAACGTCTGTGTAGATCAGTAGGTGAGAAGTTCAGCTCGTGGACCTCAGGTTTCACGTCAGCAGAGAGCCGACGCACGCGCTGACGGCGGAGCCGAATGACGTCTCAGAGCTTGAATCTGACGCGATATCACACTAGGTGAAGGACGGCAGGGCTGACAGATGTGAAGATGAGGTTCCGAAAGTGAGGGGGGGAAAGCTGCATTCAATGAAACCCCTCCAACAGTAGACTTTCACCGCCCCCTGCTGTCGCTTTATGTGAATTGCAGTTTTCCCTGCGATGCCGCATTTAAATTACGATGGTAAAAACGAATGTCGGTCAAACTGTTTTAGCATGAAGTGACTTTAATACACAGTCTAAAGAATGGAAAATAGTCAGCATACTATTTTAGTATTTTAGTATTGTGGATGCTAGTAGTCCCGAGGAGACACATTAAATTACTTTTCAATGTACATTGTCATCAACTTGAATTTCATCAGCTAAACCCTTGGGAGCAACATTCCTGTGATGACAAATGAGGTTTGTTTGTTGACCAAAACAAATTTGTTCTAACATTTTTCATTCTCTGCTAACATACCCTGTCGTGTCCTTCCATCCAGGCCCTTGCCGTGCCCCCCCCCCCCACTTCCGAACGTTCTCACCTCCTAATCCTGCACGGCGGCGTGGTCCTGGCTAATTAAAGGCTGTCATGTTCCCCGGCTGGCGGAGCCGTTCTAAGTGGTGCAGACAATTTGTGGTGCAGAGGGTCCATCTCATGCATGGCTGAGCTGAGTGATGGAGGCTGTCTGAGCTAATAGGCTGTAGGTTCAGAGGCCGGAGACCCCAGTTGAGCACTTCAAGGCTGGAGGACCTACACAGATTTCTAATGTAGTATTCAGAGTGGACAGGAGGAACATGGTGTACAGTGAAGTACGGACACGTGTCGGACCAGGACGGGAGATTCAGAAGAGACGCTGATGCTTTTCTTATCTACAATGGTTCTTTTTTATTAGCTTGTTTTTAGGAATTATTAATGGATTGAACCAGATGGTGGTGCTGAAGTGGCGGCTGTTGGAGATGCTAACTCTGCCATGCATCCAAACAGTTTTCTATTCCTCAAACAATTTGTTTTCTAGGTTTGACTGTAAATTAGCCATGGAATGTTAGCATGTGTTTTTGCTTCACCCCAGTTGCAGCAGTCTGCATCGCTACGTAGGTCAGCTACGTTCAGTGTAAGCTAGCACGCCGCACAAAGAAGTAAAAGGTGAGCAGAGTTAGGATTCGATGACTGACAAGTTAAATACCTGCCTCCGAAAAATTCTTCGGCGGTCAATTAAAGCGGGGCGATGATGCTTTTATTCTCCTGTCTCAGCTGTCAAAGATGCTCCCTACAGATTAGCAGCTAGCGCTAACGTCTTACTGCATGCAATAATGCGGAATGACACGAACTGAAGTGGTGTCACGACAGCTGAACCCCCTGCACTTGACGCACGTTAATGGAACATTTTCTCCACTTCAGCGGCTCTGCAGGACCTGAGAGATCCAAATGAACTTTCTTAAACAGGCTTTAAAATGGACAAGTGAGTGTCACATGATTGGGAAGCTAATTTAAGCGTCGCGTGGTTGTGTTGTATGTTAGAGGCCTGATTTGACCTCTCCGGAGCTCTGCCTGTCGTTTGCATACAGCGCTGTGTAATCAATTCATGTCTAGTTGCTGTTGGTGGATTAGAAACAGCAGAGGAACATCCCAAACATCCCAAACAATGAAAAACACTCCAGCTTATCTTCAGGTTTTGATGTTGTGCTCAACAGAAAACACATCCCACTAATTATTACGTTGCAAAGCAGTCACAGAAAACACCCCCAAAAGATACAAGGAAGGTTTAAAGATCTGATGTGTTACGGCTGAATGGAGGTTCGAGGGAACATTTTTGCTGTAAATGCAGGAAATTATCAGTTTACATTAAGATTTTTAGAGCGAGTCAACCCCCCCCCCCCCCCCTTATCTCGTTAATGGGGCTGTCAAGGTGAACACGTCAACGCAGAGAGGACGCGGAACGATAAAAAACGTGTGGCGTGTGTGGATGTTCAGCACATTCTTATTAGCTGGGGTGGCTCATTCTCATATGTGTGAATGTGAGAACACAGGAACAGATGAGACATGAGTAGGACATGAGGGGGGGGGGTCCTATTTTTGCTATTGCCAAATCTAAAATAGTCATTGTTCTATTGATTTTAAATTAAAAATAAAGGAAGAATCAGCTGACAAGACACAGAGCAATGAATGTATTTTTCCTGTTGAGTGCTGAACATTACTAAGTACAAAATTATAATGGAATTGTGATTTTCCACTCGGCTTTTCTATTTTTGCCTCTCCTGAATCATAGTGAAAGAGCAGTGGTGATGAACACATTATGTTCACTAAAGACGAGTAATTAGCCTCCCCACTGCTGTGCTCGGGGAATTACGTTTTTGGACACTAGGGGGAGCTCAAACACTGATTTCTCGTCATTTAAGCCACAATTAATGAGGGAAGAAGTCATTAGCACACAAAAAACCCTTTCATATTTTAAGATCTCCTCCTCAAATGGCATTTACTGATGATAAAACTATCTCTAATGCTCCCATTCCTCTGCTTTATCCCCTTTACTGCTCGCCTACACGGGTTCCTTGCCGTTTACCAACCGTCTGCTAATGCTGATGGGAACAGGACTGGTTGTACTGGTTGTACTGGTCCAGGGCCATGTCAGACCATTCCTGTATTTGCCTCTCCTCTGCTCCACAAGGGGGTAGATTTTATAAATCCTCAGATATCAACGGCTCCTGCTGGATTTTCTGTGTATCTTTGAAGATATTCTGATCTGTTGTTGTTGCCGAGTCACCTTTCATGCAGATTTAACGTCCTCTGACGCCAGCTGAGATTAGTTTGACTCGTTAAACAGGAGAAAAACTGGTAACTGCAGTGAGTAATGGGCACCCATGTGTGAGCACAGCGGCGTTTCGTTCTGCCCACCGACGGCTCGCTGCTCCTCGCCACAATCAGGGAGGAAAACGGATTTTTGAGTCTTTGAGTCTTACCCAAACCTCAATATTTGTCCGTGTGTTGTGTGCTTACGCACACACACACACACACACTCACACACACACGCCTCCAGAAAGCGAAGCCTCAGCACGATTGCACCTGATTAAGCTTGTTGACTGGTGCTTCTTCAGAAGAAAAGAACTACTGGGGTGGGTATTGAAAACCTCTCAGCCCATTTGCAAATACAAAAAGAAAAGAAAAAAAGCTCATTCACTATCTCCCCAAATGACAACACAAAGCTCTCTGCCTTAAGTTGTTGTATCGACGATAAAAGGGCTGCTGTGACTTTTGGAAGGGGGCGGGGGGAGGGGAAAAAAGGAAGCAGAAACGAAAAGGTACCCGAGTGCAGAGGACAAATTAAAATGATCAGTTATATAGACGGATGCGCGAGCGTGCCGATCCGATGCCAGGGAGAAAAGGCAGGGCGGCCCGACTCTTCAAAGCTGAGTCGAGAGCACTTTGTAAGAAAACGACTCTAATGATTCAGTCGGTGGTGCTGTAATTGCCGGGAGGCAGGGAAGCGGCGCCGAAGGCGCTAACGTTTCTCTGCTGCTGCTGCCGCCGATTTCTGACAGCGGTGTCACGGTGAACCCTCCGGATGCTTCCCAGCAACCAGAGCCAGCGTGGGAGGGTGCAGGAGGTCTTCAGAAGAGTAGAAGCACCAAGTCCGGAAGCTCCAAAAATGTGTCTGGGCATCAAATACTGCACGGTGCCCCCCCAGCAGAAGCAGCATCATGTCAAAGGGTCTGTCTCTGATCAGGCTTCCACACACTCCTGACCACGGCTGCTATCGGCTGCCTGGATTGCCTCTCACATTTCATTGGGCCCTTCGATTATGGCGCGCCCGCTCCCACTGGGCGCTCTCCCAAACCACGGGAAGCTCTGGAGCGGGCCGATCAATGCCGTCCGCAGCCGTGCAACGCTTGTGCCTCTGACTTTTCCAATCCCCTGCTGGTTTTCTGTTCGTGTTTATCAGAGAGAAACCGAAGCTCCCTTAAAATCCCCCTTCCCTTCTATCACATTTGCTGAAGATCACACAGTAAAAGACGGAATGAACGCAGGCGCTTCTGACCCCTGTTAGGAAGATAATGAATGATCCGTTATGTCATGTAAGTTTGCCAAACGGAACCATTAATCAGGAGGAGCGGTAATCTTGGTTAACGACTGCGTTCGCCTCACTCCTGCCGCAAATGTCAGAGGGATCCGAGTGGTTTTATTTCAAAGTCAAGGACTCAAAAAGGCGACGTTACTCCTCTTTCTTTCCCAGTTCCCTCAGTGATGCCGTTTTATTTACTAAAACCAATAGCTGAAAACTCGCTGCCCTCATTTGTCCCAATTTCCGTCCCCATCCGCACATGCACATCCTGTTTGTTTGTCATCTCACCGGCGCGGTGCTCTTATATAAGCTGAGGAAAAGAAAACTTGCTTGCTTCAGACGGCAAACTTGCTAAAGTTTACAGCTGAAAGGTGAGCCCCAACTTTTGACTGACATGATCTGAGATACTAATTAAGAAGAGAGTCTGAGCAGAGTGGGAGGATGCAGACATTTACAAAAAGAAAAGCTTTCATCACTTTTGTTTTGATCCCATTCTAACTTTATGGTCAGGCAAATGGTGAGTTGAAGGGTCGGGGGGAACCGGAGCTGGTTTCTAAACGTGAGACCAGTAAAGTGTTTCCTAACGACCTCGGTAGCCAAATTAAGAGCTGGAGCTTGTTTTCCTGCCCGTCAGCGACAGTAATGAGACTTAAACTGTTGTAAATGCTCCAGGTTTTCTATGGTTTTCCATTCTCTTTTTGATTTCCAGGATATTGAACCGTCCACTTTCTGCTCCCGATCAGGGCCCACCCACACAGCAGGATCTGGGCTCCTACTGGGTCCAGTACTGGTCTACGAGGCCCCAAATGTTACCCTGTGAAGTGAAATGAACTGAGATGAGGTGCCTGGACTGTGGAGGGATTCCTGGATCGAACTCCAGCTGCTTCCATCCCTGTCGGAGGATTCTGTTGCCTCGTTCAACCAGATTTTAGGGATTCTTCACTTGAATATGAGCAAAGCTGCTGTTGGCGATTAAACTGAGCTCAAACCAGAGTTGGAGTGTGATTTCTACTGGTGTTAGCTGCTTTTAGCCCTAGGAAACTGTCTCAGAGCTGGACACAGATGATTAAAAATGCCTAATTGAACTTTGATTATCCTCAGACAGCTGGACCTGTCCCTGTCCTCTTGCAAATATGTCTAGCTTGCAGCTGTCCCCCCCATTACCAAGCCCCTGTCCGACACTCCAGGGCCACGTTGTTTGTAGCCAGTGGGGCCGCGGCTAGTTAATGTGGACATTTGACATGAAGACAAAGGACTTTCTCTCCGCCCTTGGAGGTCGTGTTTGCTCCCTGTGTACGGGGAGGTTGTTTCGACCGCATGGCTTGAAAAAGTAGCGTGTCCAGCTGAAGTGGCTCGTTTATCACATCAGGAGCCGCGTGGAGGGAAGCAAAGTGCAGAAAACAAAAAAAGCTAAACAACAGAGGAGACACAGGTGATATCTGGAGGTGGTGCAGAGTCATCAGGCTGCTTTGTTCCATCACCTGAGCCCCACCTGCGGTTGTGTCGCAGAGGAGCCAGCTGATTACACCGGGGCACGTAGAGTGTGTGTGTGTGTGTGTGTGTGTGTGTGTGTGTACATCCTCACTGATTCCGAGTGGTCGGCTGTGTCTCATCATCAGGGAGTGAAACACCTGAGAGGCTCGAGAGATTGATGCTCTGTCACAAATCAACAGATGGCGTTGGAAGGGATTGTGAGCCTCGGAGGTGTAATAAGTGTGTGTGTGTGTGTGTGTGTGTGTGTGTGTGTGTGTGTGTGTGTGTGTGTGTGTGTGTGCGCGCGTGTGTGTGTGTATTAAGGTTTTGTAGAGTATTATTGTTAGTCACATATGTTTGTATTTCTTTAATGTAAATGTCTGCGATGCTCAACCACATTAAAGTGCCACGTGTCTTCATGTGTCCAGGCAACGGCAGACATATCTTTTGACTCACAAAAATCACTTTAATTTAAAAAAAAACTATTTTAAAAGTGTGTTTTTCAAATCGCACCGTTTGTAGCTGTTCAAGCGTCCACACTCCCTTTAGCTGTGCACGCCGCATTAGTCAGCAAGGTGTCGTCTTCATTGCAACACAGGAGCACAACATGTGCTAACCTCTCTCTCTGAGGCTATAAAACTCCCCTTAAACAGGTCGAACATGGGCCATCCGGCACATCCACGCTGTGGCCGCACAATCAGCGGGTTTTAATAATTTACCTCAGACCTCTTTTATAAAAACTGATGGGGGCGTAAATCTAAATCCAGAATCCAGCTGCTGTTGAGACTGGCATGAATACGTGAAAAAAGGGGCATCGTGGGAATGACGGAACGCCTTCAAATATCTCTTCTTTTTTACAATAACCACATATTTGTCTACTTCCTGTCACGGCGCGCTTACATAAATCAAGCCTAATGACCGAGGGGAATGTAGAGGATAAATGGAACGCCATAACACACCAGCACCGCGTCCTTGTGCAGCGCTTTAATAGAGTCATAAATACGGGGACGCGTCAAGTGCTCCATGATGTCGGAGCGCACGGCTCCAGGGCTGTCATACGTCTGTGTGACACAGGTACGGCGGACACGTCAGGTGGACAAGCAGACGGCTATTAGGGAGTCAGTGGACGGCCACTTCATCAGCGAAGGCGCATCGTGCACGCCTCCGTCCAAAACTGGAACCAAAAATGCTTCCATTGGCTTTGATGTTACTGACTTCGATCCATCAATATTGAAATTATTTCATCGAAAACATCAAAGGAGAAGGCGGGAAGTATTGATCTTCTCATAAAACTTGCTTAAGGGTTTCAGAGGAGCCCTGAAGTCTCGTTTCGGCTTCGTATCGATTGTCTCCACGTGCACGTGGTCCCTCCTAATCCGATTGCTGCTGACCACCAGAAAACCCTTCTGCTCGCCCGCCAACTGAGCCGGGTCCTCCACAGCCCCCGTCACACAGCAGCAACAGGACCGATCGCTCATGCTCCTTTATTCAACCTTGCCATGTGAATTTAATGCGCCAACATCAAAGGAAATAGAGTATGAAACGAGTGCGACGGTAAGGTCGTTTGGGCGCGCACGCACGCCCAATAACGCGGCAACGTCGCATTAAATATTGAGCAACGAGAGGTAGTTTCGCTCAGACCTAAAGCACTTTTATCGCGCAGGAATCTGCCTCATTTTTTGCTGGAATCTGATTCATTCCATAAAAGGAGGACAAACCACCTGAGTGCCGAGCGGCGGCGGCGGCGGCGGGAGCCAGCACACCGCTCAGGCTCCACCGTAGCATGGCCCCCTCAGATGTCAGCACATCTCCCTGTGATCAGCTTTCAAACAGGCGGGGGAACCGAGTGAAGAGTGCGCTTCCCACGTGCACGTATTGGCACGCGACGGCGGATGAGAGCAGAAGCTGCCGGGTGTTGCCGAGGACCCCGGCTGGGCTGCTCCAGCCTCTGGCAGCTAACGCGCCCGCGTCGCCGTCTCCATAATCCCAGGGGCAGCTTAGCTCAGCGGGTCCTCTGCTGCAGGTTCTTTGGTCTGTCTGTGCGTCGGCGGTTGAGCCGCTGGGACATTTTCAGATCAGGGACTGAAAATGAAACCTGGACTCCAGCTAGAAAGTTTGTGGGAGCTGCTGCTTAGGCCCACTTATGGAAATACCTGCAGTCTGCGGCTCCATGGCAGATGGGCTCCGTCTCACCATCTTGACTCCTCTTTGATCCGACGCCGTCTTCCCTCCCTGCAGCTGGTGCAGCCACCGGGAATGGCAGCTGAGAAGTGCCAGGAAGCCTTCAAACGGGGTGGGGGGGGGCATTAGGGTGGGGGTCTGAACCCTGCAGATGGACCACGCACATTTACATACTGATTTCTTTTAAAAACCTTTAATATTTCTTTGGCTTGCATGAATATTCTGTGGTGGTGGTGGTGATGGGGGGGGGGGTCTGCTCACGTGTTCAATAAGAGGGGACATCAAGGTGACTGAAGGAGATTTACGCACTTATAAGGTGATTACAGCGCAGAAATCAAATAAAGGAATTAACTGCTGTGTTCTGCCTGAGGAGGGACTGAGAATTCAGACATGAAGGAGGGCTGTAAAAGAGTGGGATGACGGGGAGTTCACACACACACACACACACACACACATTTCAGTGTGGCCAATCATTCTGTCCATGTTTCTTGGCTGTGACAAAACTATTCAGGACTTTTGCTTAAAACATGATAAATAAATAGAATTTCAAAATTCCAGTCTGAGTAATAAAATAGCAATTTCTTGCACGTACACATAGGCGCACACACATACACACACACACACACACGGACGCAGCCATGCGCACACACACGTCCGCAGGGAGACAGCAGAAATAGGCTATTACAGCTTTTGATGAAGGACAAAAGAGAAAATGTCTTTTCGATGACGAGCCAGAGATGAAAATAACAGAAAACAAAGCTGGGCGTGGGCGTCTGCTTTCCACAGGCGGGGACTCGTGTGAGGTGACTCGCCGACCTCGACTCTCTGGGCGTTCGATTTCATCTCCACAAAGTCTGAAGTTGCAACAAAGGGACGAGTGAAAAGGCCCGTTTCCATCCGGCAGCATCGGCTCCGTCTTTAGCTCTTGTTATCGCTGCTCCTCTCCGGCAGCTTCTCCCGCTCAGGTCTCGAGCTCCTTCGACACCGTCCTCTGCTCGATGCTTGATTTCAGGCTCCAGGCGGTTTTCCGGCACCAATTATACTTCTGTTGTTGTTGTTGTTGTTGGCTGATACAAACAATTCAATCATAACCTGTTCCTTAAAAGGAAAATTCTCTGGATTGGATAATAAAATAAACTAATGAGTCGCCGCTCTGGCAGTGCGAGGGGAACTTTTGACCCCAGCCTGGGCCAAAGGGAACTGATTTCATTGGACTTTGACCCTCCGCAGCGTCCCACCTGCCGGAGTTGAAAGAGCGTTGACCCCCTGCTCAGGAACGGGGCTCCGGGGGAGCTTCGGCCCTCCTGCAGGAATCCTCCTGGGTTGCCATCGAACAGAGCCCTCAGTCAGGTGGGCACGCCCCGGATCCGTGACCTGCCCCCCCCGCGTCTCTCCGGACGCCTGAAGCTGTCACGAATGCGCCCATGAATATTCAGCAGCTCCGTCCCGATGGAGTCAGGAGAGCGAGTGTCCGCACCAGCTGCTCCGCACCGCCGCTTTAAAGAGGCGCCAGATGCTTTAAAAGGTCACTCTTCCTTTAAGATAAACCTGAGCAAGGTGAGGCTCCATCATCCATCCACCATCCATCCATCATCCACCATCCATCCACCCATCATCCATCCACCCATCATCCATCCATCCATCCATCCATCATCCATCATCCATCCATCCATCATCATCATCCATCCATCATCCATCCATCCATCATCCATCCATCCATCATCCACCATCCATCCATCATCCATCCATCCATCCATCATCCACCATCCATCCATCATCCATCCATCCATCCATCATCCATCCACCATCCATCCATCATCCATCCACCATCCATCCATCATCCATCCATCCATCCATCCATCCACCATCCATCCATCCATCCATCATCCATCCATCCATCCACCATCCATCCATCCATCCATCCATCCATCATCCATCCATCCATCATCCATCCATCCGTCCATCCATCATCCATCCATCCATCATCCATCCATCCATCCATCCATCATCCATCCATCCATCCATCCATCACCTTTAAAATCAAAAATGTAAATTTTCCTGGAGGGGAACCTTGGAATCGTCTGCTCTCCTGTTAAAAATGGGCCATGAGCTTCCGTTTTAAGCATTTCTGGAGGTGTTCCTCTGGAGCTGGTGTCTCGAGGGTTGGAGCTCTTCACTCTAAACACCAAAAACCGAAGAGCACGAAAGACTTGGTTTGTTTGCCAAAACCACAATAAAGCTGTGGTGGAAATTAAAAGTACAGCAGTGTTGAAATTCTCCACAGGCTCCAGTTGAAATGAACGTTGCCTTTTTGCATAAAGCCCATTGTTGCGCTGTAATTTGTCACCGGCAGAGTCACGTCGCGCTTTGATAATTAAGCGTTTTCCACATTTCCCCTCTTATCTGCTCCAGCCTGTGTGCTGATCAGGGAGGGCAGGTGTTTGCTGGAGCTTTGACTTCATTAACTTTCTGAGGTTGTGGCTGCTGAGATAACCTTCAAGTTCAAGGAGTCGCGGCCTGAAAAAAAAAATTAAAAAACCAAAACGCTCATTTGTTCCTCCGGCTTTGCTGAGAAAACAACTCTTTTAAAATGAATCTACTTTAATGGCTCTAATCTCAGATATTGCAGATATGCGTCTAACACACATTTAATGTTTTGAAAGCCAATTATCATATTACATTTTTACTTTCATAGACAAGTTTTCTTTAAATATTTTGATTATAATTTGTGGAGCCTGCTTTCACTGATAATGACGCTACAAGCACTTTTGGAAAATAAAAAGTCCTTTGTGTCACAAAAAATAAACAAATGTGATCACAATAAAGATATATTTAATTACCAAATCACCATTATTCTGAGAAAAAAAAACTCCAAAGAAACAAAGAAAGAAAACAGTTATTCCAACATCATAGCATCAAAAGCTTTCCCACGTTATCATGATGATTTCAGCCAAGCTTAAGCCAACTTCACTCAACCATTTGCCATTTTTGTGTTACTTCTCCTACGCAGCAGCGTAACACCGGCCGATCGCAACATTTCTTGACTACAGTGAAGCCAAATCTTCAAAAACCTGCTGTAAGATCAAAGCACGAAAGCTGCATCTTTACTCAAGTGGACTTTTCCCCCCAAACCAATCAATCCGTTTAATTGTCCTCCCTCTCTGAGGCAGAGGAGAGCAATCAAATGTGTCGTAGCTAGGATTGTTAGCTCGTTAGCGCCATAATCACAGCGCCGTTAATGGAGCTTGACGAGTAAATATATGAATTATTAAATGATATGCGTGATTACGTAAGTGGCTGTTTCAGGAGGGTTAGCCGGAGATCCTCTCAGGCTTTAAACATCATTGGATTCATCTGTTGCATGTATCCCGACCTTGTGGTGGTCATTTAGTCCCCCCCACAACCCCTCCAGCTTTTTACTGGACGCCAACCAAAGCGCCTCTTAGCGTGGACTCGCCATCTGCTTCCCACCAGTGGATTTTAATGGATGTTGCGTGTTAATTGGAAAAAAAAGGTCACATAATGTTTCCAGAAGAAGCTGGCATGTTAACCGATTCAAATTAAATCTTTTAAGAAGAAGAAGAGGAGGAGTAAATCTGTTTTATCACACACACACACACACACACACACACACACACACACACACGCACACACACACACACACACAATGCATCACAGTTTTAAAGCACCACCCTATAAACAGCAGCCTTTAATGCATATCTGTACATGTCAAGTCAGAATGAGGGAAAGCATATTTTTAGTTGTATTTTTCACATCCCAGCATGGAAAATACACCATACTGTCATTCATCTACCAGAATATTTAATTACCATTATCAGAAATTTGCTATTTGTAGTTCTTTGCATTTATGTTTGTATGAGAAGCAAACTGGATAAAAAGGATACTGCGACACAGAGAGAGAAATCACGTTTGCTTCAAAATTACACCTAAAATCGGAAGAATTTCCCGTGTTGAGCCGAGCCCAACAACTCTGGGGAAGTGATTAAACTTATAATCACACTGAAGGGTGGAAGACCCTGCAGGAGGCAGGATGCAGAAGTGCTGCTTCCATCTGCGCAGGGTTTTCGGACGAGCCGCAGATCCGGCTGGGTGACAGGCAGTCTGCCAGTCAACCTTAGCTAGATGAGACGGAGGTTGGCTGGACCGGGGGGGGGGGGTCCAGTTTTGACAAGGGCAGAGTGGACAGCCAGCTTCGGGAGCTCCATCGTTGAGGGAAGCTCTATAACCACACTTCCTGACACGCTTCTGTGAGCTTTTCCTGCCTTTCAGCTGCATTTTTACCTCAAACTGATACCGTCCGTTTATCTTCGGCCCGCCGGGGGGACAATCAGATGTCCAAAACATCGCTAACACAATGGCCCCTTGTGCGCAGGCTGCTGATGGAGCCCGGAAACCACCAGAACAACCGTAGATTCCATCAACCATATTGTTCCTTTCTCTTTGTCTTCACATGTGAAAGGAGCCACGTGGCGACGTGTGACTAGCGTGTCCACACGTGTGTGCGCCTTATCTAATTTTGTGTCTAATCTCCTTCCGTGCTGAGAGACAGAAAAGCAGGAGCTCCCTGTACCGTCCAATAAAAGCAATTAGAAAAGACAGAGGTGGTAAAGAGACACCGCAGTGCTGCACACGTCCCAAAATGCTATAATTACTTTTCCCTTCATCCCTCCCTATTTTACCGTTTCCCACTGTCTGATTACACACCTAGGAGAAAATCTAATTGAGACAGCAAATTGGCAAACACACTCGAAGAACTTCAGCACCAAGCCAGTCGATCCCGACTAGATAATTGAGAGAAATATAGCTTTGCACTTTCCCGGGTCTTTGTGGGAGGGCTTGGGGGTGGGGGGGGGGGTATCTGCTGGTGATTGGAATCAAATAGAATCTGTAATTACAGACTGGAACACCGCTGGGATAGCTCAGGACCAGGAGGAAAGTAAGGTAAACCTCACTTTTCATCTCTTTGAGCTGGTTTATAAACTTGCCTGTTGGTTTCTTTTTATGCTTTTTAACTTTGGTTTTACAGTTTTCTGGCTCCATCGGTGCGGCGTTGTAAACGTGGTACAGTTGTCAATGGCGCTGGTCTGGTCGTCTGATTCTAACGGTTCTGAAGAAAACTTGGAATATTCCAGGTGTTACCACAGGCACGTGTGATGTCCCCAAGTCTCTCCTGGCAACAATCCCAACTTAGCAACAAAGCTGATCAGGGCTGTTGTAGGAGAGAACAACACCATCAAATAGCGGTGCGTTGGACAGGGACCGCACAATTGGAGGTCGCTCGTGTCGTCATGGTGACACACTGGTCATGTGTCTGACCCATGTGTGTTGGGGCTACTGTCACCCCGCATCATAACTTCCTGTTACAGCAGCTCCGCCGGAGTGTTTGACCTCTGGCTGCTCCATCAGTCTCTCTGAATGCGTTGCCTGAGGGAGGTCAGGCCACCCGGCTGCAGAGGTTTACCCCCCTTCCGTCTTCCAGCGTATAAGAACCGCGGCGGACAACCTCCTCCAGGCAGACTGAGCAGAGTTAAAGCTAAAGCAACAGACTGAGAAGGCCGGCGCGTGATCAAGAGGCTGAGGGGAACGCAATGTGGAACGCAGATAAACGAGCGAAAGGTGTGACGGTCGGCGATGGAGTCTTGAGCAAGCGGAGGAAGGAAGTGGGACGAAGAGAAGGTGGCGGCCAGTAACTTTGGAGTGGATGACCCTGCAGGACATCACAGACAATCCTCCAAATGTCAGTCCAGTCAGGACCACCCTGGGAAGCCAACACCCCTGAGGACCTCCAGGAGAGCAGATGACTCCTGACACTGTGGAACATCAACACACACCCGGGCTAGTGGTGTGACCACGTGACCACGCTCGCTCCCTCATCGACTTGGGTCACCGTCTGTTTTCAGAGCGCGTTTCTCCTAAAGCCCCCTCAGACTTCCTCCACCGCGGCTGAGGCACGGCGATGGAGGACGGCCTCGTTCCTTCGGTCCTCTACGGACGCCACGACGCAGGAGGGAAGAAAAATGGTTGTGTGAAGGGTAGGATGAACACGAAGAAATGGAGCAGCGTGGAGATAGAAACAACCCTAACAAAGAGGGAGAGCGAGAACAAAGCGCTTCTCCCTGCTCTGGGGTTGAGACGGGGGGGGGGGGGGGGGCGCCAGAGGAGATAACGTTAAAAAAGGAAGCGTGTTTGAAGGAGCAGCCTGATTAACTGAGACAGAGTCAACTGACCGCGAGTCATTAAGCTGCCACTGGGCCGAGCACCGGTCACTCCTCATCCTTCTCACCACGGCTCTGTATCACCCCCCCACCCCCGACACGTGGACATAATCCCTCCCAGACAGAACGTGATCCCAAAGCGAGACTTTTGTCTTCATTAGGAACCCTCGGGGGGGGGAGTCATTTGGGGGGGGGCTGCTCTAGATCACAGAACAAATGATGATGCGCGGCACTTAAAATTGATCTGATAACTGAGAATCAACAGCATCTGATGTTTTGTTCCCATTTTTGTATTTAATATACATCTTCTATGGTTCAAACACACACACACACACACACACACACACACACACACACACATGCTCTCCTCAGTGGAAGTCAACAAAAATAAGTCTTTGGTAAACAAATAAGGGAGAGTCCGTGTTTGACAATCTTATTAATGCCAAGCAACAATATTTTTCCAGTGTTTTGGGTAAATCCGGGCGTCTGTGTCACCCAACTAGATTCCTGTTTGCTTCAGTATTTCCTCATCATCTTTCTTTTACGAGCCTGCGTTCCGAGTTCTCCGCCTGGCTGCGCTTCACGCTGCCGTAGCAACAGGATGGTGCGCAGACATCATCGAGTGTTGGGATGCCGCCTCATGCACTCGCAATTTACTCCATTTAGCTAGCTTTCAATCACAATCTCCAGTGCTAAACAAAGAGCGCGATGGGAGTCCTTGTTATGTGGAGACGAAAGGTTTCGTCCTGAGTCGAGGCTACAGTCGGGAATCAGGCTTGAGTTTCGGATCCATTGCTTATTTTGAAAGATCGTTACGAAACGTGGAGAACTAATTACGCAGACTTCTTTATTTAAAACCAGAATCACCACAATGCTGATTAGCGATCAGTGCCAGGAACCATACAAACAACAACAAATGGCAACAAGACAGAACATTGATGGTAAATTTGCCTTCCTCCCTCCCTATAAGGTTCAGAACCTTAAATAAAAACTTCCTCTCTCAAACAACCCCATTGTCTCCTCTCAGGCTCCTTTTCTACATGACGCACCGACACGGTGCGATTAACAGCAGACTCAGGGAGGGCAAATTGAAATGAAGCCACCGCTCTCTGCCTGCTGAACATTTTTAACCCGACTGGACGCGTCCCGGGGCTCATAAATCCGTCTCATAAACAGAAAAATATTATTGCCCATTAAGTCCTCCGGCGGTCTCATCAGTACAAGAGCGCGCGGAGACACGGAGCATCTGTTGCCGACTGTTCTTTGTCTAGAGATGCTTCTGAAACACGGGTTTTTCCTCTTTAGCTGTGGCCGACCAGCGACACCGGCCAATCCCTCACACAGGTAACACTCACCGCCTAATGAAATGCAATCGCTCTAACAGTGCTGGCTGCTTCCACACACCCAGACACACAAATAAGGATCAGGGTGGCGGAATCGCTCTACTCAAGGGGGCAAAATCATCGAACTGCTTTGAAACCCTGGTTTGCAATGAGGCAGAAAACATTACAGGAGTCAGTTCTTTGCCACCAAAAATAATAATGACTTTTCCAGTCACGCCAAGTTTAATGCCGGTGCCAAAAGGATCGTACAAAACGTCACCATGTTAGCAAACGGGCTCTGCAGACGAGGGCTTGGTGCTGAAGGGCCAACTGTGAAAACTGTTTAAGTGCTAACAGAGTGGTGAGGGGTTGATTCGTGTCATTTAACGCACCAGGAGTGTGTAGAATTATACTACGGCTATGCATAAATGCTGTATTTCTCTACTTTCTTGACAATTTTATGCCTTTAGTGTACTCTGTGTGTGTGTGGGTGTGTAATTTCACTTTGTTCTGTTTTTCTCTCATCCACCACCGCAGCACTGGATCAGGTCAATGGTTAATGGTCCTCAGCCGTCCCAGTCCTCCACTGGGGACAACTTGACCCAACTGAGCGAGGCAGTCTGAGTCTGGAGGTTCCTAAGATCACAGTGGCCTCCATCATAGTGAGGTAGAGGAACAGGGAGATGGTTAGGAAGCACCTGAAGGACACTTAGCCTGAAAACAAAGCATTCTCTGCTCTGATGGAACCGAGATTGAACTTTTGTTTTGCTTTAAGTCCTAAATCATCATGATTAGAAGAAGCCAAGATTGACTCATCAAGCGTTTGTTATCTGCTGGAACAGACGAGTCAGGGTTGAGGGAAAGCTGAACAGAGGAAAACAGAGTGCAAACCTGATGGCTCAGGACCAGACTGGGCTGAAGTTCCCCCCTCTAGCAAGAAAATGACCTTTAGCGCTGGGTCAAGATAACACAGGAACCAGGCCGGTTCCTCAGGGACAACTCTGAACGTCCTTGTGTGACCCTGCCAGGACTTGACATTCCAAGAACAGCACACTTCCTCTCACCTGCAATATTACACAAAGGAATCGGGAACTCGCGTAAGAACACTTAGCAAAATGTCAGCAAGCTCATCCAGGCCATTTAAATCCACAGGAGACCCATTTACATCGCAGAGGTGCTGAATTTACATCTCGGGTTTTTGCTTCTACTTAAATTAAATGAGCGGTCTTTGAAACACAACGTTCAAAGACGTTTTTCGATAACAAAACCTTCCAATACTGAACGACAGGAACACAGGATGACCTGCTCGGCTAAACGGACGAGAAATGATCTTTTTATACATCAGAACAAAACAGCAACTGCACAACCAACCGTTCCCACTGGTCTTTTGTTCCTTTCTCTAATTAAAGCACCGATAGAACTCCTTCCATCATCTGGCCCGTCACTGGGATCAGCTGCTTTATTTTGTGGGAATCCCAGGATCAGGCGGTAAGACTTCTGTTTTATGCTGCATGAGTATCAAAGACTCCTGGGTTAGGCTTGTAGCTGCTGTCTTCTCTGGGTAAAGTCCTTTGAAAATTTAATATCCGGGTAAATAGCTAAATCGCAGATTTCCCGACTATAGCTGGTATTACCGGTCTCATACCCACGTGCTTCGGAGTTCCCAAGCCAAAATTGAGTGAATTAGGAACCGGAGGAAAGCAGATCGATTACATTTAGTTTTAGTTTGAGCTTGTAACTATTCGCAGACAACACAAATATTTGAGAAGGAAGAGCCGTTCAGAACAAACCTGTTTTGGATGAGGTCATTGTCAGAAAATAGATGCTCCAGATGTGCATATCTGCACGGCCACTCGTATATAAGGGAGCCCATCAGGGATAAAGATGTTTGTGTCCGTTAGCACTTGCTAGATCAGAATGTTATGACGCGTTAAAGTGGTTTCTGAAGCGGTTAAAGGTGTTAAAATTGTCTGAATTCCTGAAGTTAAACGCAACAAAAGGATTCGAGGAGCTGTTTCATACTCTGCAGGACGATTGTTTGTTTTATTACCCATTTGTGTGGCTTTATATCGCTCACATGATGTGATGTACAGATCTTCCTACTTCCTCAGCTCCTCTTCGAGCTGTTCCCTAAAACTATCAGCACAGAAGCTGAAACACTGATCATTGATGTCAGAAATCAGTCACAGATACCAGATCCTGCATCACCGTTTGTGCCGGATTCAAGCGTAAACCGACTTGTTTATTTCTCCCCCCACTCCACCTTATTCACATTATTCTCACGTTTCTACCACTGAGCTGAGCCCCAGCTGGAAGTTTTACCAAAAAACATCAGCAGAAACAACCGCAGGCAACAAACTTGAGTCAATTTTCACACCGAGCGACTTCAGTTCAAGGCTGTTTTGCAATAGGCATGACTCCCAAATAAATGCTTTGTCCCACGTTTGGCACAAACAGCCACCAACGGGAACGGTTTGGGTCATTTTCAGGTCAAGTTCAGGTCTTCCAATATATGCAGCCACGCTAACACTGTTAGCACACTTCCAGGACTCTTGAGTGGCTGTTTGAAGGTTTGTATGATATAATAAACAATTGCTTCCTTTATGAATATTTTAAAAGAGAGGATGTTGGATGTTGTGGACCTTCTCTGTAGAGAGAGACGTTAAAGGTCAGCTGAGATAGTTCTCTGTGAGCTGGAGGAAGAAATTCTAAAGGTCTAAAGAGACGTTTGAGTCTACATGAGCGCTCTGCCCCACATAAAACAGAGCTTCTTCTCGTCTCCCCGCCTGTTACCCATTGACATATATCTTCCGTGCACATGCTACTCCTCCAGAATCCTGCAACACTGTAAAAGTAAATGTAGGGGTTTTTCCCCACAGGCTGCAACATCAATAAGTGGCAGAATACATGCGCGGGGCTGTCGAGACGCGGAGGCATTCTTCTCCTCCGTAATCTGCTGTCCCATTCTCTGCAACAAATTCATGAGACCTTGGGGTTGGATGTAGAAGGAGCCTCATTATAATCCCTCGCAAAGGTATTCATGAAAGGTGGCATTTGTATTCAAAGTCAAAGAGTATTCACCATCAAAGAGGAGTGCAGAAAATCCAGTCGTCTCTCCTTCATTTAGGTAATAGAAAGATAGGGAGGAGAGGAGATTAGAACAGAATACAGAGGGAGACAGAGCAGATAAAGCAAGTACACACCGGGGATTAGCACTTCCAGAAATTACGCGGAGCCATTCTTATGTTCTTTCCCGAGGAAATTTAATATTAATGTTGCGTCGAGGCGAGGTGCGTGAGGCTGGATTTTCGATGTGTTGATTTGCATTTTATGAAAAACAAGCGGCGTCAGAGTGACAGCTGCCGACGTTTCAGGTGGAAATTCCACCTTTAGGCGAGGGGCCCTTCGTTTAGGAGCCCGCCGGTGGCGCCAGGCGGCTGCGTGTCGTCGAGCTGACACAGTTTAACGGATTCTCGCGCTTTAACGCGCAAATATGTCCAAGCAGGAACGCTGCTCGGTTTGACATTACGTGGAGTGCGTTTTCTTTTGAACTGCAAAAATGTTTCTGCAGACTTTGATGTCGACTTCTTTCATCGGCAGCTTTTTCCACCGCGCGTCTGCAGAGGCTCTGCTCTCCCGCTCCAGATTAAAATGAAGCTGTTCCACGTTTAAATCACGTAGACGCGCCGATGTGTCGACAATTAAGAGACAACTGTTTTAATCCTTTTCTCCTGCCTCCTCTTTCACCGTGATTAGAAGATAATGGTGTTTGGAGATTAGCCGTCGAGTTTCAAACTCGCTTTTCAATAATTTGCGAAATGTTCACTGGTGTTTGTAAAATTACCTTAATTCAAAAGGTAAAATTGCACAAAAGTGCCTTCATGCCTTCACATCTTGAATCCAGACAGAAGTTCAAGCGTCTTCCTCAAAACCGTCGGCTCTAAAAATGTGCCGAATCATTTCCTGCAAACCAGATCGTTTATTTCGATATGGTTAGCGCCCTGCAGCACATTGTGCTGTCTCATTGTTAAAACACACACACAAAAAAACCCCACCCACTCACACGTGCACACGCACCCGCGGTTGACCAAAGGTGCAGGACTCAAATGGCTCACCTCACCAACAGCTCTGTATATTTGAGTTCCTGGAATTTCCCTCTGAACGGAAAAGAAAATATCCACTCCGATGTCCTCAGCATCGGACCCCAATTGTGAGGGAGCCTTGACGTTTTCAGAAGATCGATACCTCGTCACGCTTCATTAGTCTCGGCAGAGCTGCTGTTTACTCTTGCTGTTGTCTCGTGTGCAGCCTGAGCATCTCTCAGAACTCTGTGCTAACAATTGTGTTCTCCCGCGTGCTTTGTGTAGGGCTCAAGGTCGGGCGGATATCGCCCGGGTCCTGGATTAACTGCCCTCGGGAGGTCTTTCATCTTTGTGAAACCGGGAGCGCGCCCATTGCTCAGTGACCTTGTGGAGGAAGCTTTCCGCCACTCAGGTTACGACAACATCGTTTGAAAAGCTCGTGGTCAGCGAACGGGGGTCCGAGGCGAACGTATGGGTAACGAGCCGAAGCGCTTTTGACGACGCTCCGAACTTTGTCCCTAGAGCTGAGCGGCTTACCCGAATTCTCGTCTGAATCTATTGACTGCTTTGCTGAAAATAGGGAGCAGCGAAAAGTGATACGACAAAGGCAAATCGCGTGACTCACCAGTAAATCTGTTGTGGATCAACTGGTCTTAAAGGATTGGGCGCATGTCAAACACAACAGAGCTCAAGAAGACGTTTCCACAAAGACGAAGCATTTCTTTCATTTCTCTTTGGTGGTGTTTGCTTTGGCATTTCCAGTCACTCCAGAGAATAAACACTATAACAGGATCTCCAGCCCGTGTGTGTATTTACAATATGACGGAGCCCCTCGAGGCCGCCGCGTCCACCTGCAGCTGCCGCTCGGGTGTATTTGTCTCCTCGGAAACCTCCGCTGAGGTTGAGATCATGTAACTGACGCGGACACTGAGGAATATTCCTGAACCGGTGCCCTGTCTGAGCAGCATCTTGATAAAGAGAAGGAGATGTTTTTGTCACCGGATTTGTAAAATAAACATAACCAGATACCAGAAACCCCAAATCTCACCTCAAACCTCAATCTAAAATGAGGTTTGAAATCTTTATGTATGTTTAGAGAGCCTGCTGACGTCAGACACGCCTGTCTCTCTGGACTGGACCCTCCAAGGTCAGAGCATCTATCTTTCTCAGCTTCCTGCCTTGTGCACCTTCAAAACATTCCACCCCAGGCGGGCAGAATTACAACGAGACCGTCACACATCATCAGTTCCCTGATTGATCCAGATCACACGGAGCGTCAGGTTCTTTCTCTTCTGAGAGATGACATGTTTTTTAAAATCGGACACTGGAAGACGCTCCGTTTGTTACTGACATTTTGGGGCAGTGGAATGGGCCGTTCCCCCAAGGATTCCCTTATCTATGTGATATATGATGCGGCAGCTGAAGGTCCCTCGGAAGTCCCTGATCCAGAGATGGGATGTGCCAAAAGCATGTGTGGATATTCTGCAGGAGTGTGTGTGTGTGTGTGTGTGTGTGTGTGTGTGTGTGTGTGTGTGTGTGTGTGTGTGTGTGCGCTGGATGTGAGCAGCACATTTGTTATTTATCACAAACTGGCTGTTAGCAGCTGATGCTTTTTTAACAGCAGGCAGCAGCATGTTCCTCTGGCTCCCGGCTGTCATGTGATCTGTTTGCATGATTCAAATTTCATTTCCTCTTTTAATTGGAAATAGGTGTCCGACTGTTGCTGGGCTCGCATATTCATCTCTAGGAGAGCGAGAGGTCCTCCCCGAGGGACAGAGATCATCATGGAGGTTGAGGCACCGGCACCATTCGTGCGTGAAGCCTTTAGCATAGCTGGTGGGTCCGGTCGCGTCCGTGTGAAACGTGCATGATCAGAAGAGGCAAACTCCACACGGGAGCTGAAAGGCTCTGCAGGATTTTCTGCACGTCCCTGAACCTACCGGCTTCCGCGGCAGCAGAACGTGAGGGAGGAGCATGATTAAAGCCTTCCTGGTCACCTGTTAGTCCCTGGGGTCCTGGCAGTTTGACAGTCTGGTGATTCCTCCAGGCATCTCTCCAGCCCCCGCGGCTCTAACTAGACCCCCTGGCTCATTCATTGTGGTCCATGCCCGTCTCTATCACACACGGTGACTGACACACACTACACAACCCCCCCCAGCTCTGCCATCATGGACAGGCTGAGGGACGAGAGGCGAGGCCTGTGCTCTGCTTCTAATGGCAGAAATGATGCCGATGCAGGCGAGAACTCAAATTCCACCTCTGTTACCTCGTCGCTGGGCTGCAACAGATCCTTGATGATGTCACTCAAAGCCTCTGTGGCCCCTCCTGACCCACTGTTGACCCCCAAACCTTCACCCTGGTCAGAAGATGCTGAGGCTACATTCCAGACCTCCCCGGTCCCCCCCCCCCCCCCCCCCAAATGTGGACGCCCGCCTCGTCCTTCCCCCAGAATACAGCACTGACCCCCAGAACACCGCGCTTGTCTCAACATCATAATTGGCTGTCGAAACTCTGGGGAAAAGCTGCGGCTGATTTATCAGAGATGGAGTCGTTAGCACGCCGACCTCTCTGGGGTCCACTGCCGTCTCAAGGCTGTCCTGTCTCCGTTAGTGACTAAATGCTGATTCACAGCCAATCACGGCTGCTTTCCTCTGATATGAAGCGCTGCCAGGGCTTATGGTGAAGGATCTATCACGATTGATTAACTCTGCCAATGCCAAGAGGGGATTAGACAAGTGACTCTTTGGGTTTTTTTCCTGCTGAAAGGTGAGAGAAGAGATGAGAAACTGCCGTCCTCATCAGAGAACAGGCACTGCGGGGGTCCAGGACCTGTTTTCACGGGATTATTTTGCTTTTCCTTCATCGTTATATTGTTGTTCCGGGGCCGTTTCTCACACCTGTCAGGCAGAGTGAACAAGCTAAATTCATTTGAAGGTTGGTAAAAGTGGCTTTAAGTGTGGAGCTGCGAACACAGGAGGAGTGTAAGCAGCATCAATCACCCCGTCAATACTCTGCAGCGCGCAGGTCAATATGAGTGTCTTTCATATTTTTCTTTGTTAATTTACCTGTGTGTCTCTGCACATGCAAATCGATCTGCGCGCACGGCCCGCTATGAGGTGTTATGAATTAGCCTTAGCCGCAGTCGATAAGCGCTCGCGTTTGAACGTGATTCTCTGAGACAATCGAATGCGTCAATTTTCTGAAACCTGCTGATGCTCTAGTGAAACGGATCATCCATCTTCCACGCTGCTCATACCTAATGAGGGTTGGACGGTCATGTGACCGGTTACTCACGTCCACAAATATTCATTTTCCATGACTGCGAACAAAATCAGAAAATACACAGAGAGACAGACACATTCAACACACACAGAACACTTAAGCTTCTTTAAATGCAAATTGTGCTGAACAGGTCTCTAATTTATGCAAAAGAAACAATTTTCGCTTGCCAAACTGCGCTTCATTACACTAAAAAAATGCAATGAATCTTTCCTTTCTGTAGCTGTAGAGTCACAACATCACATGATGATAGATAAACTTCTGACTGTCTGATCATTTATCTTTTATCCTGCCAAATCCGTGTGTCGGTCCGTGAAAAGCCAAAGTGGGGTAATAAAGCTGAGCAGATGTTTCTACATTTATGTTAGAGTTTTAATGAATGGTGCCAGATGTGTGACTACTGGCTTCTTGGAGTCTGGTGTGACCAGAACCTTAAAACCTCAAATCTGAAGCCTCAACAGACATTTGAAGTCGTGAAGACCAGACACAATGTCCTCACTTTGCAGGTAGGCACACACACAGAGATACACACACACACACAGCTAATCTTTTTCTAATTCATTAAATAATCCATCAGGGGTTTGTGCACGTGAGTCCATGAATGAGCAGGACGGATGGGCCTCGATGTTCAACGTTAGAATTCACCAAAAAACCATAACAAATGCGAGGAAAAGACAATTCGCATTTTAATCTTTCTGCACCAGCAATGGGAGAGTTCAAGGATATCGCCCTTGCTTTTTTTATTCTTTCAGCTCACTTTGTTCTGTTAATCTCCTCTCTTTACTTTGCCCCACTTCCTGTTTCGGACTCCTTGTTTTTCCTGTCGTTATTTAGGATTTCAAACCCTTTTTGACGCTACAATTCCTCCTGCTAATTATCCCCTTCATGGCTCACCTTCTGTCATCCATCAGTGCCCCCCCCCCCCCCCCACACACACACACACACACACACAGCTCCTCCAGCCTGTGTGGTTTGTTGTGGTCCAGTGCCCTCTGTGGCCTGTGGCCACGCTTATTAAACAAGCTGCCTCTGTCATTAAGAGTGGGAAACGAACCCCACTGGTGATGCTACTGCCACCATCCAGTTCCTTCTTGCACGTGTGATCATCTCAGTAATGGAAGCAGCTCTGCGTCATAATCGCTCTGCGCTGCTCCTGACCAAACCTCAGCTGGCAGATAAGGTTTTCAAGGCAAGCTGTCAGATTTGGTTTTTTAACCCTCACCTGCCTCATGCTGGAAGGTGGTCAATCAAGGGTTAGGGTTAGCCTGCTGCTCCTTTAACCCTAACCCTAACCCAGGTTTAAAGGAGCAGAGTTGAAGCGCCCCCCCCCCCCCACACACACACACACACACACACAGACACCAACACCACCACCCGATGGCAAATTGCTTAACTTGGAGTTGCTTTGCGATGTAGCCCTGAATTAAACGTCTCAGATCAGTTTAGCCTTTTTAACAGCCTCTAATAGAGGCCGCGCACAATTGCTGAAGGCACCTGTAGAGTCAAACCTCACAGGTGTTGCAGCAGGTTGACTCAGTCGTCCGTCCATCTCTAAACCTCCATAATAGAATCATTGCTAGAAACAATATAATTGCTAAAATTGCTAGAAACAAGAGACGCCCATGCATGAAGGAAACACGCATGTCTGCCTGGTCCTGGTCCTGGTCCTGGATGTCCTGGTGCAGGGACTGGAAGCTTGTTAATAGGACGACTTTGACACGTCCACTTGTCTACCTGCGTCCACGCTTCTTAAAATGGAAGCGTCGTGTATTTAGTGCTGCTGTGTCTCCTGCTTGATGATATTCCAGGAAGAAGGTTTGGAAAAACTGTCCACCAGTTCTCCAGCTCCTGCAAATGGATGTGCGGGATAAAAGGCTGCTTGTCCTGTGGTAATTAATCGTTATTATACGTCTAACCATACAGAAGGGCGGGCAGCCGGGCCGAGGCGTGCTGGGGCCCAGCAGCCGACGCCTGAGGCTGATGTGTTTTCTCTCTCTGCCGCTTCGATCGATGCTTTATTACCTGCAGCAATTAGAGAAACTCGAAGTGATCAATGACTCCCAAAGGCCTTCGTGCAGGTTTATCTCTGGCTGAATTCACGCGGCGAAGCTTCGCTGTGATTGGCATCAACTGGAACGACGCTTCGCTGGAAAAGAACCGGGATTGAGATTAGGAACTAAGCAAAACTTAGTTGTTGAAAACTGCTTCAAAAGGAAAATGACTGAAGATTTCAGCCAAAAATGCGCATTTTTAATACTGCAGCCTCAGATTCTAAAGGTTTGGGAAGCAACTGTAACACAACTTTCCTTTCAAATGTAAATACATGGTCAATAAACACCTGCACTGATAGCAACAGCCTGTGAAATCATTCGTTAAATAAATAAAAGAAAGCACTTCATAGATGCTCGTGAAATTAGTCGCA
>NC_042289.1:7245178-7306104 GCF_901000725.2 Takifugu rubripes
TACTGTTGTTACTGCTGCTTCTGCTGCTGCTACTGTTGTTACTGCTGCTGCTGCTACTGTTGTTACTGCTGCTGCTGCTGCTACTGTTGTTACTGCTGCTGCTGCTGCTGCTGTTACTGCTGCTGCTACTGTTGTTACTGCTGCTACTGTTGTTACTGCTGCTGCTGCTGCTGCTACTGTTGTTACTGCTGCTTCTGCTGCTGCTACTGTTGTTACTGCTGCTGCTACTGTTGTTACTGCTGCTGCTACTGTTGCTGCTACTGTTGTTACTGCTGCTGCTACTGTTGTTACTGCTGCTGCTGTTGTTGCTGCTACTGTTGTTACTGCTGCTGCTACTGTTGTTACTGCTGCTGCTGTTGCTGCTGCTACTGTTGTTACTGCTGCTGCTACTGTTGTTACTGCTGCTGCTGTTGTTGCTGCTGCTGCTGCTACTGCTACTGTTGTTACTGCTGCTGCTACTGCTGTTGTTACTGCTGCTGCTACTGTTGTTACTGCTGCTGCTACTGTTGTTACTGCTGCTGCTGCTGCTGTTGTTGCTGCTGCTGCTGCTACTGCTACTGTTGTTACTGCTGCTGCTACTGCTGTTGTTACTGCTGCTGCTACTGTTGTTACTGCTGCTGCTGCTGCTGTTGTTACTGCTGCTGCTACTGTTGTTACTGCTGCTGCTGCTGCTGTTGTTACTGCTGCTGCTACTGTTGTTACTGCTGCTACTGCTACTGTTGTTACTGCTGCTGCTACTGTTGTTACTGCTGCTGCTGTTGCTGCTACTGTTGTTACTGCTGCTGCTACTGTTGTTACTGCTGCTGCTGTTGCTGCTACTGTTGTTACTGCTGCTGCTGTTGCTGCTACTGTTGTTACTGCTGCTGCTACTGTTGTTACTGCTGCTGCTACTGTTGTTACTGCTGCTGCTACTGTTGTTACTGCTGCTGCTGCTGCTACTGTTGTTACTGCTGCTGCTACTGTTGTTACTGCTGCTGCTACTGTTGTTACTGCTGCTGCTGCTACTGTTGTTACTGCTACTGTTGTTACTGCTGCTGCTGCTGCTACTGTTGTTACTGCTGCTGTTGTTACTGCTGCTGCTGCTGCTACTGTTGTTACTGCTGCTGCTACTGCTGTTGTTACTGCTGCTGCTACTGTTGTTACTGCTGCTGCTACTGTTGTTACTGCTGCTGCTGCTGCTGTTGTTGCTGCTGCTGCTGCTACTGCTACTGTTGTTACTGCTGCTGCTACTGCTGTTGTTACTGCTGCTGCTACTGTTGTTACTGCTGCTGCTGCTGCTGTTGTTACTGCTGCTGCTACTGTTGTTACTGCTGCTGCTGTTGCTGTTGTTACTGCTGCTGCTACTGTTGTTACTGCTGCTACTGCTACTGTTGTTACTGCTGCTGCTACTGTTGTTACTGCTGCTGCTGTTGCTGCTACTGTTGTTACTGCTGCTGCTGTTGCTGCTACTGTTGTTACTGCTGCTGCTACTGTTGTTACTGCTGCTGCTACTGTTGTTACTGCTGCTGCTGCTGCTACTGTTGTTACTGCTGCTGCTACTGTTGTTACTGCTGCTGCTACTGTTGTTACTGCTGCTGCTGCTACTGTTGTTACTGCTACTGTTGTTACTGCTGCTGCTGCTGCTACTGTTGTTACTGCTGCTGTTGTTACTGCTGCTGCTGCTGCTACTGTTGTTACTGCTGCTGCTGCCTCTGCTGCTGCTACTGTTGTTACTGCTGCTGCTGCTGCTGCTACTGTTGTTACTGCTGCTGTTACTGTTGCTGCTGCTGCTGCTGCTGCTTAAGAGGATCCATTGTTCCCGTCTCCAAGACGTCTTTGATCCTTTCAGGTGATGAATGGGATAAATACCTGGCAGGTATATGGTGCTACTCCCTCTCCCCCGAGGAGGGCGGAAGACCGTACCATAATAAGGCAAATCCGACTGTTAAGTGGGGCTTCTGAAGAGGAGCGCGGATGGGAACAGGAGTGGAAGGCTTGTTTGTAATTAACTCAGCTGGGACCCCCCCCCCAGAAACCCAGACTCCCCTTGACTGCTGTGAGCAGCCCTGATGGAGGAGCGGCGCTTGGACTTTGATGTGAGACTGGATGTAGACGCTCGCCGCAGCCGCCAAACCAGGACAAGCGCGCGGCTAAAGGAAGGCGTTAAAGGAAACAGGCAGACGGGAGCGACGCTAACGGATCTGTGGCTCTACAAAGGTTCTACAAAGGTTCTGAACAATAAATGAGAGTCACAGGAACGCCTTCTCATGCTCATGAGAAAGAAACACTCATCTCTACACGGAAAATCATCCTGATAAGTTACTGATGATAAAAGTCACATGACGAGTCTTTAAATCAGCAGTGATTGTTTTTGCTCGTCATCACCATCATCATCATCATTAATCTGGGTCACTGGGAGTGCTGGAGCCCAGCAGTCACTGGGTGAGGCCCAGTTTACATCAGAACGTCTCGACTCAGGTAGGAAGTGTCTACGCCCGTTATGTCACTCTAACACAGCGCCAACTAGTGGCACGCCATGGAAACCACAGAGTTTGATGTTTCCTGCGTTCCTGTGTGACAAGAACTGGGTTTTAAAACACTTCTGGGTCGCCTGAGAGGCAGGGCTACACCCCGGACAGGTCACCGGCCCACCCCAGCACGCACCAGTCACACGGTGGAACCTGAACGCAGCACGGAAACTGTCTCCACTCAGTATGGAGCCGGATCTGAACCCAGAACCTTCTTGCGATGAGGCGACTGTGCCGACAGCAACACCTGCGACTGACAGCGGCAGTTTAACGTTCCCGGGCAGCCTGGTTTTTATTCCAGCCCTTGCGGACGCGCCCAGGGTGTGATCTCTGCAGAGAAAATGACTAATTTGAGCCCATACCATGCGCTGGCGGCTCAGGCTGCACTTTCAGACCACTCAGGGTTTTCACTCTTCCCGTCCTGCTGATGGAGGGAAAGTGATCCCGGTCTGTGGGCAGCCTGACCGCAGAGCTGAGCTGATGATTTGCTCGCGCCGCCATCTAAACCTCCCAGAAGCGGTTCAATAGCTGTATTTCTTCACCGTTCGTGGGCTGAAGGAAGCCCCCCCCCCCCCCCCCCCAGTGGCCCAGAGGAGACGCGATACGCTTGATGGCTGTATAAGATGGCGACAGACTGATGCTCAAAGGTCCGTCTGGAAAAGGACCAGGGGAGGGGAGGAAGTTCTGCGCTCCAGTCTCAGCGTTGCGTGTCTGAAGAGTCTTTGCTCTCTTTAAAAGGTGACGTTACCATAGAAATCCTCACAGTGTCAAGACCAAGGTCGAGTGCTTGGACATTTCTGTGCTCCAATTATGCTCATATAGACTAAAATGATCTTTTTATCTATGAACTGAAATGTCTAAATTACAGATTTAGACATGGAAGCAAAACAAGTGAAATGTTGAAAAGCATCAAAGAACCTCGACGTCCTGTATAAGCGAGACCACCATGAGGGTCTGACTGGGTCTCCGGCTCTTCTTTTAAATTCCATAGAATTCTCTCTGAGGTTTTGTCCCACGTGACATTCCGGAATCAGCGCGTTCCTTAAATTTAGCTCCGTTTCTATTTCTTATTAAATCCATTTTCCTCACTTCCTGGTCACCTGCCCCTCACCGTTATTCTGTCTTTACGGTCCGCGTCTCACGTCTAACTATGTTCCTTCTCCTCTAACTATCGATTCACACCAGCATCCCATTTAAAAGACTTTTAATCTGGCTCCGTCCCGCCTTCTTCCCAACAACTTCTCCCTCAGAATGGCCGATTTGCCAATTAGCAATTTTAGCTCAGTAGTTTCGTCAGTCTCATTTCCTTAGTTTCTTAATCGTTCTTCCCGTATGGTTCAAAGGTCGGACTGTTTTACACCGCGAGTCACAACCATGGTGAATGATTCATGTCAAACCAAGCAGTGTTTTCTTCCCTGGACTCCCTGACACCCTCCACTCTGTTGGGTCAGTGTTACAGCGCTTCTTCTACCATCCTGGTGAAACCTACCCTCCGTTAGCCTCCACTCCCGTGCCGCCGGAGCGGAAGAAAGAAAAGCTAATCAGATTTATCGCAGGGGAGCTTTATAATTATTTACCCCATTAGCCATTAGCGGCCGACACAAAGTGCGCTGGCTCGCAAAATTAGAATCCTTATCTGAGCGTTCCAGCGCGCTTGCTGTATTCTGCAATAAACGTGTAAAAATGCAGCAGCGTGTGCGCCGGACAGGACGGCGCCAAGGTGCACGTGGCACGAGGGACGTTCGGCACTGGAGGACGAGGACAGAGGGAAGGAGGAGGTGCAAAGCACTCATCCACATACATTCACAGAGGATCTATCGGCATTTACTTCTCACCTGCTAGCTTTGCACATAGCCGATGCTAACGCTATAGACCAGGGCTCCCTAATCCAGTCCCTGAGGCCATAGTCCAGTCGGGTTTTCTGTCCTACCGGGCAGGCGAGAGCCCGTTAGAACTTTGCACCTCTTTCCAGGGAGTCGTTGCTCTACTCTCACATCTCTGAGGTGGCAAAGTGGCCTGATGCTAAAAGAAACCAGGGTTGGAACCGTATCTATGGATACGGTTGGCTTTAAAGACAATAGAACTGGCTGTCGACTCCTCTGACAGGAGTCCACCTGCAGAGTTTGGATTCTTCAAACCTCTCATCTATCTGCCCTGAAAACAAAGGTTATTGCTGTGCAGTAAAGTAAAAGGTCGAAGCTTTTAGCAACACGTACCAATATATTACTGTTTACTGGGAAGAGAACCACCAGAACATCGCCGAAGAGACTGGCCAGACCTGGCTGGATTTCCTGTTGTTCCAGCAGAAACGGGGAAAAGAGGAATCCTGGGGGACCCGCAGACCACCGTGTTCACCGTGAACACCCTGAAACAGCGTCCCCTTGCCCCCCCCCCCCCCCCCCTCGCTGGGATACTGCAATCGCCGGCAATTGCTCCATCGCGTCACAGTTTACCGTCTGTCTTTATGCCTAAAAATAACTGCGCAGATGGGATTTTTAAAGTCGGCTTCAAAGGTTGCAGTGCTCGATGGCGGCTGTAACGAGGGGATTTGTGATTACGAAGGGATTCCCAACACTTTTCACGGGCTTTAACGATCAAACGTGGGAGTTTGAGACTTTTCCGAAACATGAAAGGCTGAAAATGTTTCACTGCATCTGACAACGTGGAGAGACTGAAGTTTGTGAGGTGAAACAGGAGAATAAACACACTTTTGTGGCTTTGAAAACACACATATACAATAATCCGTAGTTTTTAAGCCAGATGTTTGTGGCGAGGCGTGTTAAACAGCTGGAGAGAACATCTCAGCGAACGCCGTCGGCACTGAAACTGAGACTTTAGTTCAAAAAAGCTGATCAATTTATCCGCTTTATCATTGAACTCACTTCACCGACAGGCCCGTTAGCTTAGCTGGGGGAAGAGAAAAAAACGTGAATACATAGGTCATCGTTTGGAAAAGGTCCAAATCAGGAATGAAGGGAGCAGCATTTATCTTCCTTTAAGTACCCACTCAGAAATATTTCATATTTTGGGCGCACAGAGAGCGTTGATACATTTTAAAAAGCAATAAGCAAGAAAAACAAATCAAAAGGCCGCCCGTGCCGCGGCGGCGGCGTCCCGACTTCCTCAGCAGAGACAATAACGGCGAGAACAGGAATGTTCTGCTGCCTATTCTTCCCAAACGGAAATCTGAAAATCAAAAATCCCCCCGGGCCTCGCTCCAGTCAGACAGCTGGCATTTAATATTTCCCTTCCATCTCTCCCTGAAGCCCACGTAGCAGCATAATACCGTCATTATTTATACAGTGGCTACCTGTCCTGTGTGTGTGTGTGTGTGTGTGTGTGTGTGTGTGTGTGTGTGTGTGTGTGCGCGTTTACTTATGTCAAAATTTGGGACATTTTTCAGAATACACACCAGTTGATTCTGGTCACCTTTGCAATTGGGGACAAAAATCACTGTCCCGATTTAGTTTTCATTCTTTTTGTATTCTACAAGCTCCAACAAGCATTTCTGTCGAATTTTGGGCGAAGTCCCAAAAAATTACACATTTCCGTTTTTTGAGTGTAAGTGTGTGTACCCCCCCACCACCACCCCCAACAAATCTGTGTGTAACCCCCTACTGGAAGTGTATCGAACTACACCATGCACATGTCCCCAATTTCACTATGAACTTTCGGATAAAAGTGTATCTCCTCTGCTCTTTAAACTTATAAAACCTAATCCTATAGATTGGGAAGATTTGCACTTCAGAAGCTTTGCAAAGTGAAAAAAGGGAATTTTGAATCTTTTGGCCGACGTTGCACCCTCAGGAGGTTGAGTGGGCCCGGTGCTCTCAACATGGGCTCAGCACCTCCTGCTGATAAATATATCTATCAAAAATATATGTCTATTTGGAAAAAACATATATACATTTCAGCCCACTTGCATTTGGGAAAAAAATGGATAAAGGTAAGATTATCTGGGTTCAATGAAGGCCTTACAACCATCTTTTGACTGACCTTTGCCCTTAAAAAGGCCTGCTGGTGCCCAAACAGTGATTGACAAACTGCATTTTTTAGCTTCCCCGGTTGAAAGGGATTTGCAAAATACATTAAAAAAAATAAATAATTAATTTTCCATTTGATCAAAATACTTCATGATCACATTTTGGCTGAGCCAAATAATAATAATTACATACACTGCTCAAAAAATTAGAGGAACACTTTTTAATCAGAGTATCGCAACTTATCAGTCAAACTTCTGGGATATTGATCTGGTCAGTTAAGTAGCAGAGGGGGTTGTTAATCCTTTTCTGCTGCTTTGTTGTTAATGAAATCAACAACATGTGCATTAGAGGGGCAACAATGAGAAGGACCCCAAAACATGAATGGCTTTCCAGGTTGAGGCCACTGATACTTTTTTTCCCTCCTCATCTCTTTTGGCTGATTTTTTAGTGACTGACTTTCTACTGCTGTAGTTATTCATTTGGCTTGGATCAACATCTGTGTTGATAGCATGGTGCGGTACCTGGACGCTACAGAGGTTGCACAAGTAGTCCAACTCCTCCAGGATGGCACATCAATACGTGCCATTGCAAGAAGGTTTGCTGTATCTCCCAGCACAGTCTCAAGAGCATGGAGGAGTTTCTAGGAGACAGGTAGTTACTCCAGGAGAGCTGGACAGGGCCGTAGAAGGTCCTTAAATCGGTATCTGCTCCTTTGTGCAAGGAGGAACAGGATGAGCGCTGCCAGAGCCCTACAAAATGACCTCCAGCAGGCCACTGGTGTGAATGTTTCTGACCAAACAATCAGAAACAGGCTCCATGAGGGTGGCCTGAGGGCCCGACGTCTTGTAGTGGGTCCTGTGCTCACTGCCCGGCACCGTAGAGCTTGGCATTTGCCATAGACCACCAGAATTGGCAACTACGCCACTGGTGCCCTGTGCTCTTCACCGATGAGAGCAGGTTCAACCTGAGCACATGAGACAGACGTGAAAGGGTCTGGAGATGCCATGGAGACCATTATGCTGCCTGCAACATCATTCAGCATGACCGGTTTGGTGGTGGGTCAGTGATGGCCTGGGGAGGCATATCCCTGGAAGGATGCACCCCTACTGCTATTAGGTATCGGGATGAAATCCGTGGACCCATTGTCAGAACCTACGCTGCTGCAGTGGGACCTGGATTTCTCCTAGTCCACAACAATGCCCGACCTCATGTGGCTAGAGTCTGCAGGCAGTTCCTGGAGGATGAAGGAATTGATACGATTGACTGGCCCCCACGTTCACCTGACCTAAACCCAATAGAACACCTCTGGGACATTATGTTTAGGTCCATCTGGCGCTGCCAGGTTTATCCTCAGACTGTCCAGGAGCTCAGTGATGCCCTGGTCCAGATCTGGGAGGAGATCGCCCAGGACACCATTCGTCGTCTCATTAGGAGCATGCTCCGATGTTGTCAGTCATGCGTACAAGCACGTGGGGGCCACACAAACTACTGAGAATCATTTTGAGTTGCTACAATGACATTTTGGCAAAATGGACCAGTCTGCTGCATCATTTTTTCACTTTCATTTTTGGGGTGTCTTTGATTTCCCCCCTCTATAGGTTGATCATTTTAATTTCTATCAAATTATGTGGCATCATTTTGTAACTAATACATCACCTACTTTTTATCAGGAAAGATATTCAAGATCATTTTCCCCCGTTTAGATTTGATAGATGATAAGATAAAAACTTTATTGATCCCACATCGGGGAAATTCACATGTTACAGAAGTAGCCCATGGTGTACAGTACTAAAAGAAAGAAAAAAAAACTCTTATGTACACACATACACACACACACATATATATATATGTATGTATATGTATGTATATATATATGTGTGTGTATATATATATATATATATATATATATATATATATATATATATATATATATATGTGTGTGTGTGTGTGTATATATGTATGTATGTATATATATATGTATGTATATATATCACACACACACACAGTAATATATATATATATATATATATATATATATATATATATATATATATATATATATATATATATATATATCACACACACACACACAGTATATACAGTATATATATATCACACACACACACACAGTATATATATATATATATATATATATAGATAGATATATATATATATATATATCTATCTATATATCTATCTATATATATAGATATATATAGATATATATATATATATCTATATATATCTATATATATCTATATATATAGATATATATATATATATATATATATCTATATATATATATCACACACACACACACACACAGTATTGCAATACAGTACCTGATATCGCAAGTTGGCACATTCCACTTTCTGTGCCAAGCCTTAATCAACCCCCCACCCCCACCGTAACTTGGTTTGATCAAGTCCCGCGAAAGTGGAGGCACCGCTGGAGCAGTTGGGAGGAGTCAGCGCGACAAAGACAGGTAATTAAAGACCCTTTCATGCAAACTAAACACTTAAAAACCACATACTTTCGGGGTTTGTGGATAATGTGAGCACACAGAAAATCAGCGTTTACACCAACATCTTGAGCTAGTTCGTTATCGGTTGAGCTCGATTCGCGTGCAGCCTGGTCAGTCCAGGTACCCACTTCATACCCGCGGTTAGGCCGTGCCATTTTCCCTACGTCAGCACTTGGTTATGTTTGTTAAATTGATTATAGACCATCCGCACGTTTGGCGAAGATCGTCACATAAAATCGACCAGGTTAGACAACTAATTGCTATCGTTTTGTTAAAGTTGTTATGCAAATCTGAATCTTAATGTGTCGCGTACTCAACCGGAAGTGAGCGAAGCAAGGCCCTTTAAAGGCCCTTTTAATTACGTGGTTCAGAGATATGCGTTGAGCATGCAAAACACAAAATAGTTAAATAAATTAGATGCTTTATCACACTTGGATTATGTCTAATGAGCACAGTAGAGGCATTTCATACATTTATTATGCATTTTATTTATGTATTTTAAGTTCATTTAATTTGTTACAGTATGAACTTTGACAACTGTACCCCGTTTATATAACTTTGGATATTACATCCATATCTAAATCCATTTCTTAGTCTGAGTTTGCATTTGGTCATACATAAAGTAAATAGAATTTTGTGAACAGTTTTTGGAATACCACTTTGGTGAGCTAAGGTTGTGCAAAAAAACTTATTTTGTGAACAGATTTAACAATGGCTGATGGTGGCTCCAATTTAAAGAATCCTTCCAGGAGGAAGCCGCGGCTGAATCCACAACATGATGCAGAAAAGCATATACAATGTAAAACTGACAAGGCAGGTCTTAGGGAGGTATTTGTCAGCTCTTCCAAAGGTGATGGAGATTCAGAATGGCCATGGCGCAAACAAGTATGATAACCTTTAACCCATTGTCTAGTTTATAATAGTGAAAAAATGCAGAAAGTTGCAATTAATGTTCCATAGACAAGTGATGTGCACATTATAATGCACCATTCTTCTAATATGTAGACCTTTGAAGTATGAGTTCATCTTTACACCTATTCCTAGATATTCAAAATTCTACCATACAAAACTGATTAAAATGGCAAAGGATTTGTGGCAGCTGTATTTTTCAGGTCTATTTCTGTGTGGAACTGCAGGTTCACTCTTGCCCTGTGACCACTCCATCATTGGATGAGGACGTGGACAGCAGCCATCAGTCGCTGCTTCCTTCTGAATGTGTAGAGCCTTCGCCCTACAATGGCAACACAGTAAGTAACTTTGCATCTAAATGCATGTAGTTGGTAACTATTGATCATATCTGATCATTTAGTCTTGTGTTTATGCTTTATGCTGAGGTCACCACCTGATCAGTGGACATATGAGAGCACACTGTAAATCCAGATGGCTTCTCTCATCTCTAGTTAGTGCTACCATGTCTCTGAGGGTGTCTCAGATAATATGGGTGTATTTGCTCAGAGCAACATCCTTATAATAGACCTCAACAGGTTGACAACTGCATCTAAACACGCAAGTGTCCCCACTTTGGTTCAACGAGAAAGTGTGTGTGTGTGTGTAAGTGTCCCCATTAGTAGGATAGCCGTAGGTGTTGGTGTCTAAGCAGCTTTAACTTGAGAAGAACATGTCAGCCATCATTAATATTGGTTTCACAAACATTGTATTTATCCCTTTCTACAACTGCAGGTTCACTCTTGCCCCGTGACCACTCCATCATTGGATGAGGACGTGGACAGCAGCCATCAGTCGCTGCTTCCTTCTGAATGTGTAGAGCCTTCGCCCTACAATGGCAACACAGTAAGTAACTTTGCATCTAAATGCATGTAGTTGGTAACTATTGATCATATCTGATCATTTAGTCTTGTGTTTATGCTTTATGCTGAGGTCACCACCTGATCAGTGGACATATGAGAGAACACTGTAAATCCAGATGGCTTCTCTCATCTCTAGTTAGTGCTACCATGTCTCTGAGGGTGTCTCGGATAATGTGGGTGTGTTTGCTCATAGCAACATCCTTATAATAGACCTCAACAGGTTGACAACTGCATCTAAACACGCAAGTGTCCCCACTTTGGCTCAACGAGAAAGTGTGTTTTAATTGTCCCTAGTTGTCGGATAGGTTTGTGTATTCGTGGGAGATGGGTCCAAATACAGGAGTGTCCCCACTTTGGCTCAGCTAGAAAGTGTGTTTTAAGTGTCCCTAGTTGTCGGATACGTTGGTGTATTGGTGGGGGATGGGTCCAAATACAGGAGTGTCCCCACTTTGGCTCAACTAGAAAGTGTGTGTGTGTAAGTGTCCCCATTAGTAGGATAGCCGTAGGTGTTGGTGTCTAAGCAGCTTTAACTTGAGAAGAACATGTCAGCCATCATTAATATTGGTTTCACAAACATTGTATTTATCCCTTTCTACAACTGCAGGTTCACTCTTGCCCTGTGACCACTCCATCATTGGATGAGGACGTGGACAGCAGCCATCAGTCGCTGCTTCCTTCTGAATGTGTAGAGCCTTCGCCCTACAATGGCAACACAGTAAGTAACTTTGCATCTAAATGCATGTAGTTGGTAACTAGTGATCATATCTGATCATTTAGTCTTGTGTTTATGCTTTATGCTGAGGTCACCACCTGATCAGTGGACATATGAGAGCACACTGTAAATCCAGATGGCTTCTCTCATCTCTAGTTAGTGCTACCATGTCTCTGAGGGTGTCTCGGATAATGTGGGTGTGTTTGCTCATAGCAACATCCTTATAATAGACCTCAACGGGTTGACAACTGCATCTAAACACGCAAGTGTCCCCACTTTGGTTCAACGAGAAAGTGTGTTTTAAGTGTCCCTAGTTGTCGGATAGGTTTGTGTATTCGTGGGAGATGGGTCCAAATACAGGAGTGTGAGCATTTAAGATCATTTTAATTTTATGTGCATTTTTCTTTTGAATTACTTTAATTGTGGTATATGACTTATAACATTGTTTGTATGTTTTTCAATTACCAGGTTTCAGCTTCTACCATCTACTGCCAAATTCTCAAAAATGTGAATTTCATGGATTCGTGCAGTAACTCATGAGTTTAACCCAAAACTAAAATCTGGACAAAGTCAGGTGGTTTTCTTCATCTCTCACTATGTAGGGGAAAATTATTTATTGGCCCTATTTAATGAAGGGAATCAAGGAGTCAATCTGAATGTATTAATCAGTTCTGCAGTTTCAATTCAAATTGCAGTAAAAAAAAAAATACTGCATTACAAATTCTCAATTGATTTGAATTGTTTAAACTCTAGTATTTTACTGCCTGAATCATGCTGATTTGTCTACATTGGCATTATTGTATGGCATCATGTACAATCAAATGTGGAAAATAATTGATTATTTTTATTATTTCTTTTAGTCCAAAGAAGATACTTCGGCTGAATCGATGGATGAGAGTAGTGATACTGACTACAGTGATGCTGATTACATCCGTGACTCTACTGGAACTGGCTCTGATGACAGTACATTTCTGTCCTCCGAAAACAAACTACGGACTTTACGATTGCTTCAATTAATGCCAGTTGATAATAGTTCAAAAAAAGAAAGCAGCTCAGCTCTCAGCCGAAACAAAGACTGTAGCACTGAAGAAGACAACACAGGAAGGAAGTATAGACCAACAGGGAAAAGGACAATCAGCCAAAAGAGAAAGAGGAACACATCACTCCGTCATAAGAAAGTCAATTCATCAATTAGCCCAGAGACAGCAGAACCTTCAATTCAAATAATGTGTACCTCAAATGATGAAGATCATCATGTGAATGGCAGGAGGAACTATTGCCTTTATTGCTCCAAGCCAACATCAAAAATCTCACAACATCTCAAAACTGTTCATCCCAATAAACCGGAGGTTGCAAAGGCACTTTATTATCCAGAGAGTTCCAAAGAAAGGAGAGTTCGACTTGCCATTCTTGCCAACAGAGGAAACTTTGCTCACAATACAGATGTAGTGAGAAAAGGAACAGGACATCTTGTTGTACGGTACCGAACAAAGAAGATCAGACATGCTAACGATTTTATTCACTGTGCACATTGCCAAGGTCTTTACTCAAAAAAGACATTATGGAAACATATCAAATGCTGTCACGAGAAGCCAAGAGAGGATGCACCTGAAGCTGGCCGAAAGAGAGTTCGATCTCTGTGTGCTCTGACCACACCTGTTAGTGTTGAGATTAGTGAAGGCTTCCAGAAAATCTTAACAAGAATGAACTATGATGAGGTGTCATATGTTGTTCATGAAGACAACTGCATCCTGCAACTGGGACAATATATGTTCAACAAACTGAAGAATAAAGGGAATAATGAGGACTACATAAGGCAAAAGATGCGAGAAGTTGGAAGACTGGTCCTCGAGGCTCAAAAGGTCACGCCACTCAAGAGATTGGAAGAATTTTTCATTCCTAAGAACTTCCCACATGTAATAGCTGCAGTGAAGAAGATGGCAGGATACAATCCTGAAACCAATGCTTATCAAACCCCATCTTTAGCACTCAAGCTTGGCTACAGTCTAAAAAAAATATCCTGTGTAGTTGAGAGTGATGCTATGATGATGGGTGATAATGTTATGGCAGAATATGCCAAAAGGTACAGATCAATACATGATAGCAGATGGGAAGAGTTCATCTCCAATGCAGCATTAAAGACCCTAAAAGAGGCAAAATGGAATATGCCACAGATGCTACCTTTTGCAGAAGATGTGAAGTTGTTAAACTTCCATATGGAAAAACAGCAAAATTTCGCAGAGAGAATGCTGAGAATCGCTCCCACTCCGAAAAACTATGCTGCCCTAGCTCAAGTAACGCTTGCTTTAGCCATTACATTCAACAGGAGAAGAGCAGGAGAGGTGTCAAGGATGTTGCTGACTGCCTTTAGGTCCCGTGACAAGTCAGTGTTGCATGATGATGTGGCTATCTGCTTGACTCCATTTGAGAAGAAAATGTGTGAGTACTTCACAAGAGTCGAAATCCGAGTGAAAGGGGGTAGGATGGTTCCTGTCCTCCTAAAACCATCCATGGTGATGGCTATGGAGTTGCTAGTTGAGATGCGAGAGCTGTGCCATGTACCCAGTGATAATGTGTTCATGTTTGGAAGACCAGAAGTATTGTCAGCCTATCGAGGGGGCGAGTGCCTTAAAAAATTTACTCAACTATGTGGTGCCCAACATCCTGAGGCACTGACTTCAACAAAGCTTCGAAAACATATTGCAACTATGTCACAGGTCCTGAACCTTGAGGAAAATGATTGTGATCAATTGGCTGACTTTTTAGGCCATGATATTCGCATCCACAGACAGTATTATCGGTTGCCTCAAGGAACGCTGCAGCTGGCCAGAATGAGCAAAGTGCTGCTGGCTATGGAGGGGGGGACTGTGTCAAAGTACAAAGGCATGACACTGGAGGATATCGAAATTGACCCCGCAGGTTTGTTCTTAATTTTTAATCCAGTTGCAATAAGATGTCAAAGGAAGCCTAAACAAATGGTTAAAATTAGCAGCTGTCTAAATACATTTACATTTTTGAAACAGTTTTAGGGATACTTAGTTTCTTATCTTTTTTTTTTTAACAAGTGCCCTACTCACTTCTGCCTGTAAATGTATGCATTCGTAAATTAATTTTATCTTGAATATTTTCTCATTGTCTTGTTTTTTTCCCCTAGAGACAGTGACACACTCCAATGAAGCACCTTCAAGTGACACCTCTGAAGAAGAGTGTACCAACACTGAAATGGAGAATATACTGCCTGTCACAGACACACCTGCATCTTTGGCGCAAGCACCTGCTGCTACTCAACCTAGACCAGGTTATAACTTCCAACGTCCAAAGAGAATGATGATTTTATCCTTTGCTCTTTGGGTATTGTACCCTTTCATTACGATCCGTAGAGGAAGACAAGGGTGTGAACAACCAGAAGATCCTCAGTCATTTCTCATAGACAGATGATCATGTGTCTGTCTGCTTAGATCTGTCTTGAATATTTGATGCTTTTCTCATTTCCTTTTCTTTTTTACACTATTACATAAATCTTCATTTGTTTCTTCACAGTACGAGTAGAGAGACACAGGCGTAAATGGACAACAGAAGAAGCTCAGGCAGTGGAGAAACACCTGATGAACTTCATCACAACATTCACAGCACCTGCCAAGCATGATTGCATGCTCTGTCTGCAAAATGAATTGGAGACTCTGAAAGATCGAACCTGGACGGATGTAAAACACTATGTGAGATACAGAATTACTGCCCTGAAGAGGCAAACAAGCATTTAAAAGCTTTCCTGTTTCTATCCTTGTTCATTCACCATGTTAATTTTCAATGAGGTAAGTTAAGAAACTTTCTGTTTAATACTTAATTTTAAGACTATATCTTACCTTGACAGTTTTAAGAGGTGTTATGTTTCTGTGATGTCAGCTGTGTTTCATAATCATTTGATTTCAGCTGTTTTGTAGTCATTCATTCGGAATTGGGGGAGGTACCAATATATACATTCATACCTACCATACATACGTTACATAAATGTTAACTTTCCTGAAGACTCCAGGAGCAGCAGGACATAATTCAGAGCTGGAGAGTCTGTAATTGTTTTGAAATCATTTTGCAAGTGTTGATTTTGTTATGAAAAGCCCAATGTTGGCATTACCTGTGTTCTGATCCACATGCAGGTCATGTGGATCCCCTTTTCTTTTTTGGAACACTTTACAATTACAACTATCGTTCTCTTTTGTGTTGCTTCAGTGAGCATTAAACTGATTTCAGGAAGCTCTGGCCCTGCGTTGACATGAATCTCTGTAGTGGTCATTTGCCATAAACAAACAAAAAGTCCAATTCAAACTTGACTATCATAATTAACTGACTTGAAAGAAATAAGACCCCAAAGATAACTTATATTAGGAAATGTGTATAATCAATGTCCCCAAAGGTTTGTCCCTGATTGTCCCCAAACTGCTGTTAAAAATCAGACTGCGGAAAAAAGGCTTTAAAAAATCAAATCAAACGATTTTCGTATTAAGGATTTTTTTCTGAATCCGAAAATGGTCGCACCTTCTCTCTAAACCATTCAGAAAGTTGGGTTCGGAAAGGTGGGGTGTTCGTTCATCCGCTCCCAATTGTCGTCTAAGTAGGTATGTGTGTGTGTGTGTGTGTGCGTGCATGTGTGAATCATGGCCATGGTAACAGCAGACCCATCCTCGACATCCACCTTTTACGCAGATTCTCGTTTCCCGCTGGACAAATTTGTTTTGTCCTGGACTCGAAGCGAGCGGTGACGTCGGCTCGCCGCAGGTTAACATTCAGGCGGTCGCTCCTGTCCAATATTCCATTAAAACGAGGGGGGGGGGGGGGGGGGGGGGGAGGAGCGTTTCTGCAGAGCAAATATCCGGCTGAGGTTTCAATAAGATTCTTATAAATATTAATAATGAATTTTGAGATAGCTATCACACTTCAGAGACAGGCGGGCTTCCTGCCAGCGGCTCCTCTCAAACACGCCCACGCCGGCGCTCCCTTTCACGTTAAAATAAATAAAAACGACTTTTTTTCTTTGGCGTATTCATTTGTAACATCCTGACTTCATCCCCCCCTAATTTAATGGTGCGTTCGTGACCTCGCGTTCCAGCCAAAAACTGCCGTCGGGCCGGATTCCAGAGCGGAATAATGAAGTAAGATTAATTCCAGCATCCTATTAGTGGATATTTGCCATCACGAATAACTGCCCCACATCTGCACGAGGCACCAACAACATCTGCATCACTGCGACGATGATTAACTTTCACGTCTTCGAATGAGGTCAAAATGGGCGAAATATTGTTTTCGCTCATCTGGAAAAACACGCCGGTGATGAAATATTCAGCATTTCCATCTGAACGCATCATCAGAGCCTTTGAAATGCGCTTCCTCTTTTTATCGTCTTTACGATCGGGAGTCGTGCGGCCACGTTTCCGCCCCGGCCGTTAGACCGGAGCGTCGCTGAGATTCCACATCTGACGGCGTCAAACGTTAGCATCTCTTAACTGCACACCGGCTACTTTTTAAAGCAGCACGTTAGCATTCTGACCACGCCATTGATTACTTATTCATGCTCAATAAAAGTTCAAAAGAGAATCACGCCAACACGTGCCCGCTTGGATTCAGACAGAAAGAGATGATAACTGTATTACAGTCTCATTTATTATTAAAACAGGCCGGGCAAGATTCGTCCAAACTACTTTTCTGTGATTTAAATTCCAAAGACGGCTCTTTGCAAGCAGAGCAATCTTGTATTAGCCAATGCTAATGTTTTATTAGCCGCGCGAGCTTTGTCCCGGCTCTGAATGCATATTATCCTCGTATTATTATGAAAAGAATCAGCGCTAAACCCAGAATGAAGACAGAACCATCAGTATTGGGCCTGTTAAGCTTAGATTCACTTTGAAATAAGTCCTCACTGCCGGAGTTTCCACATCCTTCTCTTACGCCAGCGGATAGAAACAGATTGGACGGATCTGGAGACTGTTTATGCAGCGTGAATCAGATTAGTTTGGGGGGGGTATTAGTTTGATCAATTCAAACGGGTTTTTCTGCGGATGCGAAGTCATTTCCAACAAGAAAATCTGTTAAATGTGTGTTTTATGTAGCGCCTGGTGCGTGTGTGAGACCCAAGAATGGACGTCCTACCTGGAGACCGGCTGGGAAGCAAGAGACGAGAGCAGGCGGCACAACCAGGAAGTGGGGTTAAAGTGGGAGGAGTCAATTAGACACAGGTGGAGGCATGATGGGATCAGGCAGCGCAGGGTGGGGGAGGGAGAAGTGGGCGGGGCCAAACAAACAGGAAGAGACTCAAGGTGACCTGAACAGGTACTGAAGCCACAAACCAAGGACGTGCACGACAGACCTGAACAGGCCAGAACAGAATAGAACAGAACAGAACAGAACAGAACAGAACAGAATAGAATAGAATAGAACACAACAGAATTGAATAGAACAGAACAGAGTAGAACAGAACAGAACAGAATATAATAGAAGAGAAGAGAATAGAACAGAACAGAACAGAACAGAACAGAACAGAACAGAATAGAATAGAATAGAACAGAACAGAACAGAACAGAACAGAGTAGAACAGAACAGAATAGAATATAATAGAAGAGAAGAGAAGAGAATAGAACAGAACAGAACAGAATAGAATAGAATAGAATAGAACAGAACAGAGTAGAACAGAACAGAATAGAATATAATAGAACAGAATAGAATAGAATAGAATGAGCTGATAATTATATAGAAAGAGAAATGACCAGACTTCTATAGATTTATATAAGTTTATGAGGTGACAGTTTGTTGTCACCGGTGAGATGTGACGGCTCTCTACGTGGCAGCGCCGGCTGGCCGGCGAGCAGCTGCACGCCACCGCCACCACCTCCCTTTCTTTGTCCTCCATTTCCGCCAACACCGTGTCTCCCAGGCGCCTCCGCTCACATTCAGCATTTTATTTCTGTGTTCATCTGCTCTCCAATTGGGATCCATTATTCATTTAGTGGCTGGAACAGAATGTCCTGGTAACGGTATTCCGATGGCCTTCATAATGCAGAGCGATTTTTTTTTTAAGAGGGGGCAGCGAAACACATGCAGCCTGAGGTCAACTGGAACAAGGTTGTTTTGGTCCGTATGGTGCGTCCGTCAGAGTCGACGCTTCGTCTGGAGGGCCACAAACGCTTCCTGTCGGCTCTGAAGCGGGTGGAGGCATCAGGTGGCAGGTCCCGGAAGGGTCGTAAAGGTGAAAATGGGAAAACGCAGCGTGTGTGTACAAGGCTTATTTCACTTTCAGTGCTGGTGAAGCCTTTTAATCCTTTTAAAAATGTAGTCCTCTTAATCACTTGCGACAGGGCCCGGGGCCCCTCTTTCAGGAATCTTTACAGTTAAATTGATTTTCAAGCCAAGAGCTCTTGGATTCGACTTTAATACACAATCATCCATCAGCTGCTGAATGTTTTCATGGGTCTGATGCAGCATTTGAGCGAAAATGCGCCTTAACGGCAGAAAATTGGGGAGTTAAGTGTTTATGAAGGAGGGGGGGCAGAAAAGGAGGGGAGCGACAGCACTTCCCCGTCTGCAGGGGACTACTTGACATTTCGTTTCCAATCGCCGGTGCTGGAATCATCTGAATCTCTGCTCATTACGAGCGATTAAAGGCAAGGTCAGCGAGCTGCCCCCCGCAAAATATCACCTGGCTTCAGAGCGGAGCTCCGTCTCTGCTCGGCCGAGGCAGATTTCCCCTCATTTGGCGCTACGCCGACCAGAATCAACGCTATCGACTGAGTTCAGCTAACAGCTAATCTTTAGCGTCTGTGGTCACGTGGATCACTTACACGCACGGATTGATTACGTCCACTTTGCCAGTGAACCATGAAATGAGGTCCAGCATTTAAAGGTCCTAATGAGCCGGCGTGTTCGACCAGTTAGTTCAGATTCATCATCTGTCTTCGTTAGGCGGGATTAGCCGCGTGTGCTAGCGAACATCCCACAAGGGTCGTTTTCCACACAGGCCAGGTCACTGATGCCCTGTGGTAGGGCCGAGCTCCTGGAACCCACCAAAACTTCTGACTTTAGGTTTTCCTGGAGGTTTTGGAGACACTTTGTCTTCTCCAGGCTCCAAATAGACAGTAAAGCGCGTTAGCACCTACTTTTTGCTAGTGAGGTGATCAAATTCCTGGGTGGGTGTGGTCAACCGTCACTTGTATGTCGTATTGAGGAAGTCTTCTCTCCCTGAGAGACACAGACGGCCAACAGGTCGCCTGTGGACAGAGCAGCGCACCTGTTGGACCAGGCATGCTTCCTCACAGGAGTAAATCGAACGCTGTTCTTGTCGTGTCCTCGGTGGAAATGACATCACACCTAGAAAGAGGTTCACTCTAACAGGAAATGGGCCGAACACACTCGGATGTCCTCGGAGCTCCTGGCTCCGCTTTGCTCTCCTGAAAACTTTCTGCCTCCTCTTTGATTTGTAATTACTTCTGGCAGGCGACAACACGCGGCTCCTCGGTCCGGACGACTTGTACAGACAAAATAGGGCAATTTTCCCAAAGTGACATTCAAGAATTCCAATCAGCCTGAGTGCTTTGTTTACGCCGCCCAACGCCTCTAATATGGAGAATTCCGGCTTGGTGACGCACTGGTGACGCTGGCGCACCTGCCTTCTTCGTTTGCGTTGTTTACGAGGGGGGTCTTCCCCCCGGGTCGCTATGGTGATTGGCTGAAATTGCAACCAACTGGCTGGATTCAGGAAGAACTGGACTGTTTGGTTTTCCCTCCATAGATCCCCCATTAACTCATCAGGCTGCTGCTGTGTGGGACTCCTGTTAGGACACACACACACACACACGCACACACACACACACACACGCACACACGCACACGCACACACACTCAGTGTATTTCTATCTTACTGGGCCGCGCTGAGGCACTGGTTTGCATCCTAATGAAGCACCTCCCAGCAGGCATCTCTGCTCACACTCAGCCAAATCCTCCACTAAAATTACCTCCCACTAAAGTCCTTTTGTCCGCCAAATTAGTGGCGAGAATTGCAAACAAAGCTCGGCGCGCCGTCCGCTCGCTGCCTCGGAGGCCGTCGATTGGCCGCGCTGCCCACGGTGCAGGAACAAGAGGGGAGATTAGTCCAGCCAGTCCACCTTTGTCTGCTGTTTTGAGATGATAGAGCGGGACCGCGAGGAAAAGAGGATCCAAAACTGTGATTTTCCCCCGTGGAGGTCGTGAAAGAAGCTAGCTAGCTAAGATTTTGGCAGAAAGAGCAGCGTTGGTCTGAGCCGGATAATTAGAGGGTTACTTTTGCTTCAGGATTCCTTGATAAATGTGGGTGTTTACATAGATCTATGGGCCGCGGTTGGAGCAGGGTGTCGGGTTCTGACGCAGGCGATCGGCGTTTGGGAAGATTTACGCTCCCTCGCTCCTCAACAGTGAAAGTCTGCGGTCTGAATAAACGCTTTAAAGGCCAGATTCCAGCAGGCGTCTGCACATAAGGACGCGAATCAACACGCGCTAACCGAGACGCGGCTGTCAGCGGCGCGCGCTAAACGCTAACACTCCTGCGTCGGGCTGTGCAAAAAAACAACAGCTGCTCATCCGCCCGCCCGCGAGCGCCGTTCCTGACAGAGAAACAAGGCTACCGTTAATTACGGCGTCTGGCTGGGACAAGGACGGGGAAAGTCAACATCCAATTTGGAAATTCCATGTTTCGATGCTATAATTAGGTCAGTATATGTGGTTTCCTGCAGGGTTATTAATGTAAATCTAGCAGCAGTGCTAATAAGATGCTAGCCCTGATTTACTCCTGTCGCAGGTGTGTGTTTGGGCCCATTCTCCCATTACAAATGGGGTCATCTAAGAGTTATTATTGATCTCCCGGGACGTGATTGTGTTCCTGTGACGCCGAGCTCCCTCTTTGTACAGCAGATAATTAGAGTTCCCTGCAGGGGAGCGAAACTCCCAGACACCACACGCTGCATCTTCCCAATTAAAGCCCATTTTGATGCTTATAATTCCCCGCGTGTAATAAAGCGACGACATCCGTAGTCGTTTAGCAATTCAGAGACGTCTGAGCCCGCTCTGGCGTTGTAACGCACAGCGCGATTTCTCTCCTTTGCTGCCGCCGCCGTGGCCGGGGCACCTCTTCAGGAGAGCACAGAAGAAGACATTAAAGCGGCTCCGTGTCATCAGCAGACGCCCACCTGTCAGCCTTCTGATGTCAGCGGAGGCTGAGATAAATTCCTGCAATTATTCAGCCGCGCCGGCCGGAGGAGTTCTGCCTCGGGGTCGTTATCAGATCCCCGACGCGCTACAGATGTATTGGCAAGCGGTCGTGTTGTCGGGATTAGCTTCGGGTGCCACAGATCCGGAGCAGCGGGGATGTAGGTCAGAGAGGCGTCCTGCTCTCTGGAGGAGAGGACAGGAACAAAGATGGATTACACCAAGGTGCACTTACACACTCCAGAAAAAACCTATAATCACTCTTTCGCTAATTACAAAGCTAGCAACAGGAAAGAAAAGGATCGCCACACAGCAGCTAGCGGGACCTCTGTAGTGTGAAGGTGAATTAACAGATCTGTAATTCAAAGATTACAGCACAACTGTGCTTTTCTATAGAGTCTGTCTCCCTTTGCCTCCCTTAATGGCGTCGCCAGGGGGGACTTTATACAATGACACGCTAGCTAAAGTTAGCCTATGTAGATCAGCTAAAGATAAAACCCAGCTTTCATTCCACCAATGTACATTTTCTTCCTGTCAACCGGCGGATCTCAGCCAATCTTGTGATCAGGTTCAGCCCGATGGATCACCTGATCCACTCGTGCGCATCGTTTTATTGGTTGTTTCAAACGCGGATCATCCAGTTCGTCAGCCCTCAAAGGAAATGGAGAGCGGAGGAAGGGATGCGTGTCTCGCGGACAGGTTGGGGGGGTAATTGTCTTTGCTGAGGCCATAAAGTGTAGGGTCATTAGTGTTAATAATGCTGTGCTGTCACCGAGGCAACTGTAATTAGCTCCTCTTGTTGCAGCTGTTTCTGTCTCCCTACGCCAGGGCGTCACACGTCCCTCCGCTTCTACCGTCAGATGAAGACGCAGTTTTCTGTTATATAAACGAACCCTGTGTGATAGTCTAATATCACCCTTTAGCTCCGTTTCCATCGCCCATGCTCTCAGTTTCAACCGCTGAGATCTTTGATCTGCAGTTTCTGATGAATATTGGATCAAAGCCCGGCTGTTTTATTTCTGGTGTGTTTGAGCCATCAAGGAGCTTTAATGAAATAAAACATAGGTTCAATTAGTTCTGATTTCCTTCCTCCACGTCTAGACCTTTTGTGGCTCGGCGCCGATAGCCTCGGCCTCAGCGCCGCTCCAGACGCCTCCCTTTGTTTGCTGAGAGAGCTGTAAGCTGGAGACAAGAGCGTTAATGAGATTATGAAGGCCATCGGAATAGCTTCCACGGATCCCACGGCTCATAACGCACAAAAACACGGCAGCCAGCGAAGGGAAATGGAACTCCGGCTCCTGGAACAATGTGCAGAAAGTCCAGCTTGTCTGGAGGGAAGAGGCGGCTCAGGGACCCCAGGGAGCTGCAGGAGGGTCAGGAAGAGGATCCGGTTCGATGTTCCCCGAACTGAAAACTCAATTATCCCGGCGTTTCAGTCAGGCTTAATTAGGCTTGTCTGATGTGCAGCAGATTCATTATGTTTCTAATTAAGTCCCTATCAGCTGGATAGAAATAATAGCTTTATGGTACATCAGAACCAAGTCGCACTACGCTGACCTGATAGCAGAACTGGCCTCTGACAAAGGACGGGTGGTCCCAGAGAGCGTCTCTTCCAGGAGAAGCTGCTGTGTACAGATGTGCGTCGTGTGAGATACTAGAAATATTTGTGCTCTCCAGTGTGATGCTGTAACCGGCACCAGTGCTAACCGGTTAGCTTGGTCTGGATCTGGCGGATCACACCGCAGTAGCAGGAGGGCGGCCTGGAAGACCCACATATACTTCTCATGTGCAGCTAGATTCTTGCCCGTTCTTGCTAATATCTGCGATTTGCTAATGCTAAATGCTGGAAATGTTAAGGATTAAAGGTCAAATCATGAAACAGGATGTGAGGAAGTGCTGGACCGTGAGGAAAGGTTTCAGCCTTTTGTTACTCCCAGACTTACCCCCGAGCATTCATACGCTAATGCGTTGGTACAACAAAGCCGGCCGCGTCTGAGCCTAACGAGAAGGAAACATCGCTAAAAAACACGCTGCAAAACATGTCGGAGCCGCTCCACAAAGCGACGTCGCTGCGGGGGATTTGGGCCTTTATCTGCGCGGTGGATTCAAGCGCCACTCAGGAGGAAACAAACAAGCCGGCGCCGCGGCCGCGTTCCGAGCTAACGCTACAAGCAGAGCGCGTCTCCCGGACGAAGGCTGGCTAACCGACGCCGATTTAAATATTTTAGAGAATGAGGCTCACGCTCCAGGGAGACGAGGGGGCTGGAGCCGAGGCGACGCGGGGAAAAACATGGGGATAGCAAACAGAGGGCTGATGGGAAAATGGAACGCAGCAAAGCAGAAAAGCAGCCGCCACGGCGACGCGTTGCATAAGCAAAACAGACGCTCGCTTCCATTTATTTGGATTTCTATACAACTGCAGCCTCATAAAAGGCGGCGGCGAGGGCCGACAGACACGGATAAACGGTGAATCAAATTATTTGGAGGCCCAGAATAAAATTTAGAGTCCTGCGTCTGGCGCCGGCGGACCTTGAATTCTGTTTGAAACCCCCGAGAAAAATCAATAGAGATGCAGCTCCTGTGATAGTGTCCAGTGTTCCGAACAGGACTCCCATGGAAACGGACCACTGTCGCTTATTTGGGGACATATAGGTCCAGGCGTCTCCGCGTGGAGCGGCCGGGGAGTTCTGATGAGGGGTGTGTGTGTGTGTGTGTGTGTGTGTGTGTGGGTGGGTGTGTGCAGCAACATCTGCATTCTACCAGTGACGTGGGGACATTTTGGCTGGTCCAAATGTCCTCTTCAAAGGGCTGTTTGAGGTTTGAGACGAGGTTTTAAGGCTGATGCTAGAATTGGGCTTAGGCTAATGGAAGTCCTCGCAAAGATAGAAGTACACGCCCGTGTGTGTTTTTGTGTGTTCTGTCATCCAGCGGAGCAGAAATATGTCCGGCCAGATGCGCCGTGAAGAAAACCACGTCCTGCGATGCGCGCTCTCGCCACTGGGGGGCGCCAGATCCCGCACACGTGAAGGTGGAGCGTAGAAAAAGTGGCGCCACCCCTGGAGGAGTGGCCAGGTCCCTGTATTGCTCAAGGGCACCTGGGCTTTCACCGCCCCTGTTTGCCTGGTCTTTGAACCCATCCAGTTTTTCAGGGTTTTCCGTTGCAATCTCGCCTCTGAACGCCTCGTTGGCGGTCCACACCGGGGGACGGTCCACACCGGGGGACGGTCCACACCGGTGGACGTCTCCACGTTCCCCGAGGTCGTCCGTCTCTCCTGCTCGCTTTATTCAAGAAGAGATGTTTCCAGCCCGCCGAGAGAAAAATATAAAAGGGTAAAATTCTGCCGCTCAGAGTCTCCTGACCAGGGTGGTTTGGCGGCACTGTTGATTTCCCAGCATGCAAATGGGTCGTATTGGCAATTTGCTGCAGCCGGGAGACCTCACCTCCGAAGGTGTTCCTCATCTTTGAGACCTGCCACATGTCACCTGATGGGGGGGGGGGGGTGAAATCTCCTGACAGGAGAGTTGAACTCAGACGTCGGAATTTTGCCCAGTTTTCCAATAGCAGCAATCTCCCACTCCGGCCTGGAACGCCCAAGTTTTCATTTCTTCAGAAATCATGTACGGAGGCGGTGTGGACTGACCTCTGTGCTGTGGGGGGGGGGGGGATCTCGTATATATGCAGAGTTCTGGTCAAATGACTGTGTTTAGACACACGTAAACACAGGTACGGTCCTGTGGAAAACATTTACTCAGAGGCAGCGACACGCCAGCGGAATCCTGGAGCGCCTCCTGTCCTGACAGGAATGATGAAGCACCGGCCGCAAACAGAATATGGAAAACAAACCATCAGCCCGTCCCTTCATACCTCGTTTCGGGAGCCGAGCAGATAACCCATTACCGCCTGATTGCCTTTATCTGAATCCGGCGGCTGCTTGCGTAGCGGCAGAATTAGCGCAGCTAAGTGATTCACACTCCAAAGGTCGGGTCGCTCCCGCTGAATATTAGCTTGTGTTGCACAAATGAAATCAATTAACTTTTGCGTGCGATGAAGTGGTATTAAGAATACAGAGAGGGAGAGAGCAGTTGGGATGGGGGGGGGGGGGGATTTTGATGGGAAACGCCCCTCTTACGTTCACAGCACCTGTATTCACTGACCTCTTTAGGCACAACAGCGCGCGGTGCTTCGCTAACAAGGCTCCTAGCTTGAAAAGGCTGCGTTGCGTTTCGACTTTGCTAATTAAAGCCATGAAATCCTGGATCAGTCCATCCAACCTCTTCATCCCATAATAAGTTGGGCCCAGGACAAGCGCTGGGGCAGGAACCAATCCACCAGCACCACAGCGTTAAATAAATGTACCTGATACAAATGTGCTGGTTTGAATGGGACCGTTTCATCCATCCAGCTGTGGCGGCGTCACGTTCTAACACGTCCGGGGAGGAACACGCACACCTGCGCCGTCGTCTGCGGGGTAACACTGAGGCGCGGGAGCGAACGGGCCCCCTCGACGATCGACCGCCGATGAGGCGGGCTTTGAAACGGCCGCCAGCTCTTCGCCAAATATGCCAATTAGCGGCAGAAAACCTGCTGACTCATCACCCGATGTGGGCCGGCTGAAGACCCGCCGCCACGCTGGGCTCTCTGGCTCCGCCTGAGCTAACGACCTGCTTAAGATCCACTCGCGTCGCCTTGAAAACAGCGTTTCTGCGAGGCGCGCAGCCAGAACGGCGTGCAGATGTGGCGATGCTAAAGTGAAAGCTGTCTGTGTAAACACTCCCACGCTCACAAAAAAAAAAGATAATTGGCATCTGGCTGCTTCTGCACCTGTAATTTCAGGCAGCGCACGATAATGGCAGCGTCTCCAAACCCATTCAGGGCTTTATGTCTTCTTCCTTTCCACTTTTCTGATGAGTCGCGGCTCTACATCCACTTACAGACCAGCTATGGAATCTGTAGGATGCAGCAGAAGCCGCTTCCTCCAGCGGGGCCTTGCGAATGCTAACACTGCGCCGGCTATGGGATGGAAACACAAGTCTGGAGAGCTCCCAATCCCTGATTTATTGTGAATTTTGAGTGGGAAGTCGGAAGCTTTTGTTGATTTTATCCACATTTCTGCACGTTTCAGGCCCAAAGAGGCTCTGTTAGCTAAAGCTGTGCTACATTAGCCGCTAAATAAGCTAGCAGCTCTTGTGTGCAAACTTGGAACAACTAAAACCAGGAAAAGCATGTTTCTCCCACCTTTAGCGAGAAGCAACAGGGATTTGAGCTCCTTTCTTCTTATTTGCTCTAAATTTGTCTTTCGTCAATTCCCGAGAAGCGCCTGAGCAGACCTGATGTGCGGCGCCGTTGCCAAGGTTACGGCCCCATCAGCCCACATCAGTGTTCGTCCTGTAAAGCGCCACGATGAAGGCGGGACTGTCCTCGGAGTCTCCCGCAGGAGGGAGCGCTCGTTGACCAGAACCCCGCGGATCCGGAGCGGCGTGGGTGGCGGGACCGGGTGCTTTGAGGCCCGCCTGTGGAATTCAGACGAGTGGGCGTGTGCGGTCGTCTGTGGATTTCCCCTGTGCAGTTACGGTCACTAACAAACAAGTGTGGCCATGATGTCATGACAACGCTTCGTAGTCCATAAAAAACTTCCTTAGAATAAAGTGGAGGTCCGTCGGACCTCGGTCCGGAACCTTCGGGGGGATTTTTAGTTGTGGTCTTATGAAACGGAGCTTCTGAACTCTCAGGTTCTCTCAGCTCGCTCGGCGGCGTTGAAAGCGGCGAGATGCTGACGCCGCTGCCTGGGTGACTTTTCCCGCCCCGCACTCAGCAGATTCCGCGGGAACACGGAGGCCGAAATGTCAGAGCGAAGCGTTCTGGGCAGAGGTGATCCGGCGGGCCCACGCAGGTGTGTCACAGCAGGCGCTCTAACCAGAGGAGGGGGGAGAAATGACGGCGTTGGATGGCTGTAAAAGCATCTAAGATCATCGCTGTGTGTGTGTGTGTGTGTGTGTGTGTGTGTGTGTGCGTGCGTGTGTGTGAGCGCGTGTGTGTGTGTGTGAGTGTGTGTGTGTGTGTGTGTGGGAATAAACAACACTTAACAGGAGATGATGGAACGAAGGACGAGTGTGTTTTGTCTGTTTCAAGTTTCTCTCCTCTCCTCTCCTCTCCTCCCCTCTCCTCCTCTCTTCTCCTCTCCTCTCCTCTCCTCTCCTCTCCCTCTCTCTCCTCTCTCCTCTCCTCTCCTCTCCTCCTCCCTCCTCTCCTCCTCTCCTCTCCTCTCCTCTCCTCTCCTCTCCTCTCCTCCCTCCCTCCCTCTCCTCCCTCCCTCTCAGACATGTTTAGTGCTTCCTCAGACGTTCTGTCAGACCCTCAGTAAACACGTCCCTCTGCTCTCCTGTGTCATTACCCAGTAAATATATACGTCCCATATATACATCAGAGCAACAGTCACAACGTTGCTCCTGTATCCAAGAAGAGGCAGAGACGTGTGACAGAGGTGACAGAGACGTGTGACACAGGTGACAGAGACGTGTGACACAGGTGACAGAGACGTGTGACAGAGGTGACAGAGACGTGTGACACAGGTGACAGAGACGTGTGACAGAGGTGACAGAGACGTGTGACACAGGTGACAGAGACGTGTGACACAGGTGACAGAGACGTGTGACAGAGGTGACAGAGACGTGTGACAGAGGTGACAGAGACGTGTGACAGAGACGTGTGACACAGGTGACAGAGACGTGTGACAGAGGTGACAGAGACGTGTGACACAGGTGACAGAGACGTGTGACACAGGTGACAGAGACGTGTGACACAGGTGACAGAGACGTGTGACACAGGTGACAGAGACGTGTCAGCTTTAACGTGCAGCTTTAGTCACGGCAGCTTCTTCTGTGCAGGAGGGACCATAAAAAGGTGCTCAGCACCTTCAGCCATCGTGGTGGGAAGAACACCCAGGAGCACCTGGCGTCTCCACGGCAACAGCCGGCTGAATGTGGAAGCACAGAGGTGAAAAGCGCAGGTGAAGGCTCACGCAGCATTAAGGGGGAGGAGCTTCAGCCTGACGTGGTGAAGGTCCAGAGCGAGCTGATGGACCCCCACCACACGTGGAGGAGACGGGGTCCCCGAGAGGTCACCCTGGAGGAGCCGCGCTCGGGACCGCCTCGTTACTCCGATTCCTCTTTCAGGTCCGTCGGTTTTCCACAACTCCGGAGCAGCTGAGGGAGGGGGGACCTACGCTGAACACACACCGAGGGTCAGGGTTCAGCGACGCGACGTCCTCGGCGCACGAGGACACGTCCACACACATTTGCTTATTTTGATGGTGCGAAAGGTAAAAAATCTCAACTGTAGAGAACAGGAAATGAGCACAGTGGTTTCTGATTAACCTAGCTGACATTAGCCTAGCTAGATTTAGGCTCTCTGGTAGTGGGCTAGCTAGGTTAGCCGGGTTTCAGCCTTTCTCGTTGCTCGGTTGCGTCCCCTCGTTCAGGCCTGTTCTGGGCTTGACGACTGCTGATGTCAGCAGGTCGCTCTACAACCAGGCATCGCGGCGAGTTTGAGGGTGTCATTTTGTGGTTTTCGGCAAAACCCTCAGTTTGCCCGTGGAATTACACACGTTTTAGCGCGGAGCAGAGCCGCATCATTAGAACCGTCTGCAGCGCCGCGTTGCTGTCGTGGTTACTAGTTTAGCTCGAGCTTGCTGTCTGTGCGGCTGGAGGCGGCGTTGAGGCGCGGGGGGACGAGGAGAGGGTGGGGGAACCATAAAGCGCAGGCGTTCGTTCCTCCAGAGCAGGCGTGGGTGAGCGAGGACGCTAATAAGAGCTTTGAGGAAGAGCTGAGGTCCACTTCACCGACCCTTTCAAGCGGGTTTCTGCTCCTTTCATCTCTCCAGCGCCACCTTTTTTGTTCTTTCCCTCTTTTCCGTCTCCGTCTCCTTGAGTTTCATCAGCCCGCCTGTCACTCAGGCACCCGTTCAATAATTCAGACTTATATTCTTTATCTAATGGGGAAACTGTGGCTTACTGGTTCCTGCACAGGCGGCGTAGACCCGAGACCGGGCCGTGAAATTGGAGCGCCGGCGTGCATTAACCTGACTGGGTATGTACATATTAATACGCTCATTATCCGCCGAGCGGAGGCGCGGCGCCGTTTGCGGCGGTGACATTCAAAAGGGCGCAACGTGGCTGCGCCGGGCAACGCTCGCAATGACCCGACCCGTGTTTATTTTCGCCGTTTTCTCTTAATTCTCTCCGCAGAAGGCGGCCTCCAAAACAAGTTTTAAAAAAAGGAACCACGAACAACAACCCCAGGAGAGAACACGCAACTTGTTCACACAGACAATTAATGCTCTTGTCGTCATGTTTAAGAATTAAAGAGTTTGCCCCCGGGGCGGCGGAGCGGCAGCGCGGCGCACGCTCGACCTTGGACTCCGGGACCTATTTAATGTGGCTCCGAGTGTTTGGAGGACACAACAGAGGGTGTAACAGGGTACAAAACCAACAACAATCACGCAACAATAGCAGCGTTATTCATCACCACCCCCGTTTAGCCGCTATTTTTAAGCATTTCCTCCGTCTGTAATGGCTCCGCCGTGCGTGTAGCGTACGTGTAATTGCAGCCCGGGGCGAAGAGTCCGTAAATTCATCATTTCGGTTTACGATTGGCCGTTTTTCTTATCAACTGTTCTCCATCGGCGTTAACGATTAGCTGTTGCTTTTGATCGTACGGGAGATGTTTGTGGTTGAGGAGCAGTTTCCACCGTGTGGCGGAGCCACGGAAGGACACAGGCAGCCCAGCGGCCACCTAAAGGCCTTCTGATGAGCCACAGTGGAGGCCGAGAAGGGTCCAAATCCACAACAACGTGACTTTAACGTGACTTTAACGTGACTTTAACGTGACTTTAACGCGATTAACCAACTGACAAACAATTGCGAGAGAAAACGAAACGCAGGAAATCACTCGGAAATGGTATTAAAGTAGGAGGAAGAACGACGCTGAGGTGAAGCTGGCCATAAAGACGGGGGACGGATGGGTCCACGGGAGAGACGGGACACGTCCCAGCCCAGTTTAGCAGTAGGAGCCGTAAACCTGCACCTCTTATCATAAACCTGGACATAAACATTAGCACAGCTCGTTCCACCGTTAGCCCGGGGCGACAGGGGGGGCGACAGCGGGGAGGGGGGGCGACAGCGGGGGGGGGGGGGGGGGGGGGCGTTCACTTCAGACAACCTCTGCAAGGAGAGAGAGCAAACTTCTGCAGCTCTGTGTGAGGATCTGATGGGCATAAAATATGAATGAGGCCCTGTTAAATATTGAATATGCACATAATGAGTCGCTCCGATCAGGTCACAATCACATAACGCAGCCGCTGCCGGACCGGCGGCTCCTCCGGATCCAAACCCAGAATCTGAATGTGAGCGTCGGCTGGTGCAGCTGCGCAATGAGCCGCGTCGACACACGCTGGTGGGGCGATTTTGGCTGCTTAAGGAAGTCAAACATCAGGCAGGAGTGGAGATGTCCCCGAATATCAACGCAGAAACGAGGGTCTCTCTAAAGGTTGCTCCTCCTCCGACCTGAGATCCAAACCACAGGTGTGACCAACCCCCCTGGGGCACGCGGCGGTATTCCCCCGGGGTGAAAATCCCCTTTAAAAGCCCGTCGCCTGTCTGGATTTCCCTCATATTTTACACGCAGACTGACATAAACTGGAATGATTGCATTTGTTTGAGACGGCCCATTATGCAAACGAGCTGTCGTAGAGTAATTCCTTAAGTTGGCAGTGTCGTAGTTAAGCTGATTACATCAAAACCGGTCCGTCTGTTTGCATCGCGCGCTAATACGGTGATACCGGGCCCATTCTGTGTGTCGCCGCCGCAACATAAAGGCATGAATATGCATGAACAGCAGTTTAATGCATTAATTTTATCTGACGCCACGCTAATGCCTGTCAGTGGTAATGCAGGGGAGCGATATCGATGAAGCGGCGCCCGCACCTCCAGCGTGCGCAGGCCCGAAGATTAGAGCCGCGGATGAATATTTCATCCGGGCGTGTCGCACAAACACTCAACTTGAACTGAGACTTGAAGAATATTTACCGGGGGGAGGGTGAATGCTCCAGGAGACAGCGCTAGATGAGCTCAACTGATGTTTCTTTTCACACACACACACACACACACACACACGCACACACACACACACACACACACACACACCGTCCCAACGGCTGCCCTCAGCGCTGACAACTTGTTTATTCTGTGATTCTAGTGAACCCGCGTTGGCTTTAAGAGCACGGTGACCCGGGAGCAGAGGAACTTTTCCACGGCCGCGCTGCCCACGAGCCGCTGTGGCTGGCCGGACTTCAAGGCCACCTGGGTTCGGCTTCATGATGACCTGCCAGACAAGAACCCAAACACCGTAGGAGGACCCGGGCCTGAGAAGCTGCTGTGGTTTAGGGACAATTGTATCCTGCAGAACTGAAGCTGCACCATCGCCGCCCAATCCCCAGGACTTCCCCCAATGTCACAGTTTCAAGCTGAGAGCAACTAGTCCCCGGTCAGGTCGGGCCCTGATAACCCCAATGACACGCCGACGGTGCGAGGGGCAGCGGCCGAGTCGGGTCTGGCGTTGCCCAGGGGTCACCCAAAGGTCGCCTGCGTCAACTATGACCACACTTTAGCCTTCACTGTCTTCTCATCTGAAAATGTTTCGGCTTTATTTATGCGGTAAAATTCCAACAATATGAAGAAATAATCTGGATTGAGTGTGAAAACAGTTGCCGTGTGTCTCCCACCAGCTCTCCAACAGGTGGGGGCCTCACCTCTGACATCAATAGGCAATTATTCTAATGCAATTAAATGCACCATTTCAGAATCAATACTAATCGTTGCCCATAATCACAGGAAACGTGTCCTCAGTGTCAGACGGGGGTGTCGTTCCTGCAATTAAGCCCTGGTCGCTGCCCCCCCCCCCCATGACAAACCACTGAGCAAACAGGAGCCCCCCCCCACCCTCTTTAACCTCATCCTGCCTGGCATTCTAATTATGGGCCTGGAGAAAACACACCAAACCACACACACACACACACACACTCACACACACACACTCACAGTGGCACCGCAAAGTGAAAAATATGTGCGTTTCTGACTCCGTGCGACCGTGTTCCTCTGCCATGTCTTTTTCTGTCTGCGTGTGGACGCTCAGCCAACGCCCTGCAGTGACCCATGTGTCGACATACGAGTGGGGGCAGAGCCGTAACAGGATGTGGCCTGTGAGGGGCGCAGCAGCAGCGGTGGCGGCGGCGGCGGTGGCGGCGGGGGCGGGGGCGGGGGCGCCCTGCCAAGCACTTGTGTAACAGGCTGTTAAATAACCCGCGGCCCAGCGGCTCGCCCAGTGTCGCCGTGCGCTGCAGATGTCATGCTAACCCGACACCGCGGCTCATCGCAGGAGACACCGTTAAAAGTGTGGCGACGCGCTGGTCGGTCGGGGCTCCTCACCGAGGGTCCGCCAAAAACCAAAGGTAGCGAAAAGTCTGTCCCTGCTCCAGAAACAGGAAGACAAAAGAGCCACACATGTCCCAAAGCCTCTGGATGTCACCAGTGTTAATGTAACCTGAATAAATAGGCTCTGGGTGACAGTTGGAAACAGGAAGTGAACAACAGTCTCCTGTTTTTATGTGTCTTCGAGCCATTCATCCACCCAACCAGGCCTCCTCCCTATAAACAACATTTTTTTCCTTTATAAAGAAAAAAGCCTTTCTATTTTCTCCCCTCTTTCTTTCCACTCTCCCAGTTTAGAACTGGATTTTAAAGGTCTGGTGTGAGGGACAGTAAACCATTTAAAAGTCTCATTTAATTGTAATTCAATGTACATAAACTTGGTTTCTTGCGTGTTACAACCTTAATGAAACATTTACAGTTCATTTTCTGACCCCTCGACGCAGCCAAATTTGCCAAAATTAGGATGAAAACTGCCCGTTTTAGTTCATTTTTAGCCACTTGTAGCCCATTCTGTGGGAAAGCTGAAGGCAGCATCTGAAACGTCCGAGTTATTGAAGGTGACGCCTCACGAGCCGTATCCTCATTATTCGCTCTGCGCATTACTTTTGTTTAGTCGAGCAGCAGCTCCAGTTTCAGCTCAGCTGGAGGAAATCTGCGATCTCCCAGTCCGATCCGATCCGATCCGATCCCAGATCCGGCGTGGCCCGACTTTTCAGTAACTTCACCGCCGCCGCAGCAAGGGGTCACTGCCCCCCTCCCCCTCCCACCGCCGTCTGTCTCATCGCTCGGGACGTGGTGTTAATTCGTCCGACCGCGACTGTCGTCCCTCGTTATTCTCACAGCAGCGGAGACGATTTTTGTCCTCCCACGTGCGTTTTTTTTGCGTTCCAGACAGACCGCTCGCGCTGACTCACGTCGGGGGAGATGAGCGCGGGGTGAGCCGAGACGTCAGATGAGTCAGAGATCCAGCACCCTCCATTCTGATCCGGTACCATCGGATATCAAATGGGTTAAAGGAGGCGTTTCTCTGATTGGTCAGATCAGGCCCAGGGAGGCCGTCGTCCTCGCCGAATGCTCTCGGGTGCTAATCTCCTGCGAGGCGAGACGCTTGTTTGCTTGTTCGGCTTCTCATTATCCAGCTAAATCGGGGATCAGGTCTCACACCTGGGGGGTCCTGTGGGAGGTGGCAGCTGTTTGCTGAGGGCTGGGCTGGGAAGTGGAGGGTTCCGGTAGTAGGGGAAGATGCCAGAACACTTCTAGAGCACTGCCGAGGTACCGTTGAGCAAGGCACTGAACCCACAAATGCTCATAAAGGGCCCGGAAACCCATCCAGTTGGACCCTGCCCATATGTGCACCCCCCCCCCGTGACCCCGAAAGGGCTAAAGCGGTGAAGAAGACGAGACCAGACGTGGAGGAACCAGGCGGGGCCACGGCAACTCGGCGTGGGCTGAGCTTTCCTCCGAGGTGAGTCGCTCCGACAACCCCCCCCAACAGCACTAATAAACAAAGCAAAGACCCCGGAGAGTGTTGTGGGCCAGATCCTGTGTCCTGTGCTTCCTGCTTGGCTGCTCCCTCCAGCTGTGAAGCTCTGATGGTAGTCTGGTGTAATCTGGTGTTGACCAGAGATCTTGTGGCGCCGTCGATCTTTTCCACACAAACGATCGAAACGACCCCTCCGGCCGCCAAGGTCACACTCTTCCCGCCGCCACTTCCAATCCCTGACTCCGACTTCATTCTCTGACTCCGGCAGATAAAGAGATCAACGGCGCGGCGGGAGCGCCGGCGCCGCTGCGAGGGCCGCCTGCGGTCTCATTACTCCGCGTCACGCTGTGATGGGCACATGTTCCCAACGAGAGAGCAGGAGCGTGCACGTGCGGGAGTGCCGCTTCCCCCCCCACCGTGTACCCTACAGTCGCGTCGATATTTTCACAATCTGCAATCTGCAAATCGACACCGCGAAGGTCACATTTGAGGTGACGCGACCCCGGCGAAGCCCCTCGCGCCCGCCGCCAACGCACCGTCCATCAAAACGCCGTTTTTTTCCAACATTTTTACTCTGTCACATTAGCCGCTAATTAGAATTTCCACACTTACCGGAGCAGGAAATTGTTAACAAATGATTGGGCTCATAAAGCTGCCCACCAGGGGGCGACGCGGCTGGGCTCGTGGCCTTTTATGAAACGTGGATGTCGGTTCTTGTACCGGCGCTCCCCGGGGAGCCGGGCTGGACCTTTGATTCACTGCATTCGGGAATAAATCTGAAGCTGAGATCTGCTGACGCGCGACCTTGGTCACAAGGTCGCCGCGCGGAGCAGAACGTCAGGCTGGACTCTTGAAAGCCGGCCTTCATTCCGGAGCCGTCAGATCGGACGTTGGGCTGTGACGCATCGGCCTCGGCTCTCTCGGCGTCTCCAGATTGTGTCGTTTTTCTTCCTGCCAGGTCAAAGGTCGGCAAAGTCTTGGAAAGACAAAGAAAGTGAAGCTGGTGAAGAGCAGGAAGGGAAATGTTGGATAAAGGTTCAGATCCAGTCGGAAAAATACGACAGAACAATTTATCATCATTATAGACTCGAAAAATGACAAATTAAGGGTGTTTTTGAGATTAGGTTACGTGTTTTGCGTACGTCATGGTGACTATAACAGTCACTTTAATCATGTTGGACTGGGTAGGAATGGATCCAAGACATTTAATCTGTCAATCACGCGTACAAAAATAGTAAATAATTCATCTGTAGGCAAGAAAAACACTTAAACGCCGTCTTTAAAGAGACGCATCAGTCTGGTGAGAACGTGAACAGACGGGAAGTATCGGTCTTTCCTCAGGATCCACGTGTTCAGAACCAGCTCTGACATACAGTAAAGTCCAGCTCAGAGGAGGCGCAGGACCTGAGCGGCGCTGCTAAAACCCAGATCTCTGATGGAGCTCTCTAAACTGGTGGCTTTTCCTGCTAACGTTACCCAGAGTGCTTTGCAGCAGCGGGCTTTCCTATTATTGTCTGGCAGTCAGGAGGCCTGAATCTGGCAGCTTTAATGAACTGTGGCCTGCTTCAAATGTTGCTTTTATCCATTTAATTCTGTAGTATTGGAGGAGCGTATCCAGCCTGGCCGGAGGTGCCGGCGGCGCTAATTGTTGCGAGGTTTGTTTCACTTTATCAGCAAATAAAGCAAAATAGCCCCCAGGAAGGAAAGTGGAGGGGGAAAAAAATAATCAATGGACATTATTAATGTTTGTGGGTGATAAATAACCTGATTTAAATGCACTTTGATTAGAATTAATCACGTTTTAATCAGGGCCATATTATAAATCAAAGCTTTGCTTCATACGCTTTATTTTGTTTTTGTGACATTAAGATTAATGAGAATTCTAACGCTTCTGTGTAAAATCAAAGTCCCTCCATCAAAACGTCAGATAAACCACCAGGCTTGGGCGCAATCAGCCTGCAGAACGTGCTGTCACACACACACACACACACACACACACACAACATCATCAAAATTTTAGACCCTCGATTATTGAGTTATTAATAAACGTGACTGCAGCAGAGCAGCATTATTGCCCCGTAATAACAATGACGGACCTATCCTTGGACCATACTAGTTTAACAGGTTAGTGGTTGACACATTTAGCGAGTCGCACATTGCTGATGTCTCCCAGTGAGACCAGTAAGGGTTCTTCTGTGTAGCTAGGCTCATTTCCCAGCTCGCCTCATTGCTCTACTTAAATCATTGGTAGAAAAAAAAAAAAAAAAGGTTTAGCACACGTCAGCTGTGAGCAGGCAGCTGTTTACTGGCCCTGGATTAACCCTGCAGACGTCCTCTTAGTAACACACATCAATGATTTGTGCTAAACCTGACACAGCTTAAGTTTAAATGTTGCCACAGCCAACCGGGACATTGACAAGCACGTGTTTACACAACTTCTCCCTCACTTTGAGGATGGTTCCAGATGCGTTTTCCCTCCCACCCCCTTAAATAATGCGGCCTGAAGCTCAGACGCAGACCCGCGTCTGACTCCTTTTCTGACGTTCAAAAGGTTTTCTGATTTGTTAGCTTAGCGTTAGCCGGGCTTCATCTAAAGACTGTCTGACTCTATGAGGGTGGGGATGACGCCGCCTCCCCGCCCGCTGCCACTGATCATCCTGCTGCTGCTGTCTCAGCGTTCCCGTCCCTCTGCGCTCAGGTTCCAGCTGACGTGCACACAACAGGTCTATTAATTACTGACAAACATGATGGCGCCTCCCTTATATGTTGATATCCGTCCCAGCTGCTTCCCTCTCCCCTCCGCTTCCTCTGCCATCTTCTGTCTGTTGGAGGCACCAAACTTCCGCTGGTCCAAGCCTGCAGATGTTAGACCAAGACTGTTATTCTGGTGGAACACTGCCAATAACGTGCACAACCGTGGCTCCTACTGAGGTTTCAAACAGGTCATAGTTAAGCTGCGAAAGGCTGTGAACATCATCCCTTTGTTATTTTTATTCTTCATGTTTATACCGAATGTCATTAACTTGCAAATGCTGAATAACTGCCTCCATCTGTGGGATCTGTGTTGTGCAAAGCGTCTGTTTGATGTGTTCTGCTGTGCACCTGACCTTGGACCTACACGTCCCACGTTCCAAATCAAACACATCTTCTCCTGGTGACCTTGTTTACTGCTGTTTTGCTCTAGCTTAGTCTATTGAAGGATTTCTAAAATGACTCTCAAACTCCCAAGTCCCCTCTGGGTTTCTCACAGTTTCTATTTATTACCCATGTTCAAAATAAGACAAGATGATAAAGGAAAGGACAAAAAAAAAACCACATTGCACCACCTATTTTAATAATAAGGCTTTACGTATTATTACAGTCTGGATTATCTTGATGGTGACTCATTGAATTAAAGTAAAATACATCTTAATTCTTTGGCTTTATTAGCTCCACTCTTCTCCACCCAGATGAAGAAACGTCTCGGCTGAGGTCAAGAGCCGTAACAGTCGTTCGCAGGTTGCTCCAGCGCCCCCTGGCGGCGCCCGGTGGGTTTGCATCCAAAGTGGGTTGGAGTCCGCACGGCTTCTCCTCCCTGAATCGCTCCTCTTCTCCTCCCCGAATCACCCCTCTCATGTCACTGGTGCCGCTTGGATGTGCAGACGTAGCCAATCTTTTCCCTCATGACGACACCGAGGCTGGGCTCAGCGCGCCAGGATCACAATATTTAACACACCCACCCTGGATGAGCTCTTGGAAAGGAAACGCGGCAGCGCTGCGAGGGGACAGATTACCACCGATCCCTGCACCTGCCGGACGGTCTCTGATTCGGTTTGAACTGGAGCAGCAGCATCAGGACGCGAGCACCTGTTATTTTTTCTCATTCCAACTTCTTTTTCGCTCCATTCCACCGTGTGTGCTGTGATTCGATGGACTCCAGAGATTCCCCTCGGAGAGAGTTATGACTCATTTTGGCATCTTCGTCCGCGCTGGCAGCCGCGGCAGGGAGCAGATTTTGAGGATGAATATCGCAGCTTGACCGGGGAACTCCTTCTTCCCGTTGAGTCCTCTTCGTGATTGATGTGGTCCTGAGACTGTGTCTTACTATCAGGAGCCTCTGAAGTGTCCGGTCATCACGATGTGGCGCTCCGTCCACCTGTCTGGGGACGCAGAACCGTCACTGTTGCTGCACGCATGATGGGATTATCAACAGTTTGATGTTTATTTGCGATGATCTCTGTAAATCAAAGGAGCATTTCGCCGTTGCCATAGCAGAACTCCGTCGGATGTCAACCTCGGTGCGGTGAGGTGCGCTGCTCTTAAAGCTGACCGCGTAAAGAAGAGAGAACGCCAGGAAGATGATACTCTTTCGGAAATTCAGAGTGCTGATCCTCATGGTGTTCCTGGTGGCGTGCACCATGCACATAATGATAGACTTGTTACCGAAACTCGAGAAGCGCGGCGCGGGAGCGGACGGCGCGGACGGCGGCTGTCAGTGCGCTCACCACCCGGGCGGAGAGTCCCAAGGCTGGGGGAAGCAGCGCGTCAGGACGGCGGCCGAAGCCGGCTGGCCTAACAAGCACACGCTGAGGATTCTGCAGGATTTCAGCAACGAGCCGGTTTCCAACCTGACGTCGCAGTCGCGGGAGAAAAACGCGGCGGCCGCGGACCGAGCGGAGCCCCGCGGGCGGACGGGACCGTCGGCGGGGAGGAGGCAGGAGCACAAGCCGCTCATCGGAGAGGCGAGCAGGGCTCGCGCCGTCCCCTCCAGGCTGTCCGCGCTGTTCGAGCATCCTCTGTACAAGGTTGACCTTCCCCCCCTCACGGATGATGACACGCTGTTTAACGTCAACATGGACATCAGGTTTTACCCCAGAGCTGCGGGGAACAAAGGGTGGTAAGTTTGAGTTCCACTTGGAAGCTGGGCTGGAATTTAATGTTGTCATGGTGAGAGCAAACTACAGCTGCACGTTAGCTCTTTATTCTGAACTGTAATCTATCTATCTATCTATCTATCTATCTATCTATCTATCTATCTATCTATCTATCTATCTATCTATCTATCCATCCATCCATCCATCCATCCATCCATCCCAGTTACCATATGTCCGTCTCCGTGTTGGCGTTTTTCTGCTCGGATCTTTCTTCTTCTGGACGTAAACCGTCTCGCCCCGTATTTCAGGCACCACGAGGAAGGCAACGAAGAAGAGGAGGACTTCCCGCCAACCGGGGAGGTGGCGGCGGAGTCCTACCCCAACTGGCTGCGCTTCCACATCGGCATCAACCGTTACGAGCTGTACTCCAGAAGGAGCCCGGCGACGGACGCTCTGCTGAAGGACCTGGTCACGCAGAGGATCACCAGCGTGGGTGAGTCGGTCACAGAGTCCACGGGGGGGTACAGGTCATTTCGGTTTACCACCAACACACCTCTGCCCTCCCAATTTCAAACTGAGATTCTGGGAAAAGGCCCATAATAGGGACACTTCCTTATAATTCCGACCCTGTAGATCAACTTCCTGTCCCTCTAGATTGAAATATTGCAGCTGCTAAACCCCCTAAAACCCGAACGACAGGGTCGGGTTGGTGTTCCATTTCCAGCTGTTGGTCAGGTTAAAGTGCCAGAGGCGTGAAGAGGAGTCTCGCCGCCCTAGCGAGCGTGTGAATCGCAGCGGCCGCAAGATGAAGATTTGGTCTGAACTCCAAATGGGCGCTTAAAATATCCTCGGCTGCAGTTATCTGCGCGCCTTTGTTTTCCTCACAAAGAGTCATTGTACATCTTATTGACGCCGTCTCCGCCGTCTCTTTGTTACTCGCCCCTCTCGCTTGCAGCTCGCTATCATTCACGCCGCACTCCTCAGCCTACACTTTAATGGCTGCTGTGTGTGTTTTATTCACACCGCGCTGCATAAATCCGTGTCAAGACGCACCTGTAAAACAGCTGACTGCTGAAAAGTGTGTGTGTGTGCTTGTATTTGCTCCATACTGGGTACCAAATAATCATCCTACTGGCAAATTGACGACACCTCTGCAAAGTGGGGCAGTTTTGGCTGGTCCTGACAAATTCAAAGGACAGTTTGAGGGTTAAGAAATGGTTTTCTAGGTGTTTAGGATCAGGGAGTTAGTTAGGATGGGAAGGGTCAGGATAGGGAACTACTGTCTCAGAAAGTCCCGCAAAGATAGGAATACACGCGCATGTATCATGTATTTGGCGCACACTCACACCACAGCTTCCCCTTTTTTGTGTCCGTCTCTCTGTGGCCTTTTGTTCGCTCGTCACCTGGGCTCATAAATCACACGCACACGGGCGTGCGGCGTGGATTTATCGCCGCAGCGCCGGGGTGGAGAAGGGAAAATTGACAGTGGGTGAGTCTCGGAGCTTTCTGAAGGACCAGAGAGCAGGGAGGTTTGAAGTGGAGGACACGCCGCTCCATTTGGGGTTGGATGGATTTATGTGGTATAAACGGCCGTAGAGTGACAGATGGCCTCCGGGCGAGCGAGCGTGCGTCGCTAAAGTCAGAGCCGTGCTCGCATGCTAGAGCGGTTGCAGGGAACAAACCGGCTGAGCGGTTTGTTGCCCGGGGGAGGGGAATTTCCACCAGGGATTACCTTTTGTAGTTTTCAATTAGATACCGAATTTCGAGAAAACACGCCGCAGCGCGTGAAGAATCGAGGTCAGCCCAGCAAGGATTGTAGCTCATTCGCTCAAGGTCGCGGTATTACAGCGCGGTCGGGCCATCTGCAATCTCTCAGAGGTTTTACACCAAGAACGATTACTGCGGCCGCTTGACCTGCTGCGGCCACGCGGGGCGGCCACGCGGGGCGGCCACGCGGGGTGGCCACGCGGGGCGGCCACGCGGGGCGGCCCGCCGTCGAAGACCCAGAGTTTGGACGCGAAAATGGTGTTACGCCGAATGAAAATGGGAGGGAAACGAGGATGACGTATAAACAAGAAATCCCCACAAGGAAAGCTAATCAAGCCACTTCAGAAAGAGGGGGTTTAGGATCCTGGTGTGGCGAGCCCGTCAGAAAACGGGTCCACGGCGAGGGCTTATGTTGTTACAGGGGTTAGCAGAAGTGCTGTGTTGTGTAATAGACTCAAGCTAATGCGCTGTAATAAATGGGCAAATCCCCCGAAAGCCTGTCCATTATGACAGAAACGCGGGGCATTTAGACAGGCCGGCGGTGCCTTTGAGGTAACCGCGGTCAGGAAGGACGGTGGGACGCGGCCCCGCCCCTCCTCCCAGGGCACGAGAGGTCGGCGTCGTGGGAATGAGCGGACAAAATGAACCACTGTGCATGTTCAAAGCTGGTTTTCGCTCCCGTGCAGATGTAATTTGGTGTTTGTGTGCGTTCTAACCTCTCAATCGTTTCCCCGCAGCCATGAAATCCGGAGGCACCCAGCTGAAGCTGATCATGACTTTCCAGAACTACGGACAAGCTCTGTTCAAGCCCATGAAGTAGGTAACACCTCAGCTCCTCGTGCACGAGAGCCTCGCTTCCCTCCCGCATCCTCTTACATTTTCATGCATCCTCAGCAAATCTTAGTCTCACTCCAACCAGACTCTCCCCGCCCGGATGTGCACGTGGTTCCGAGAACCGTTCATGCTCTTGGCTCCGTGTGATCTTTTTCCTGTCCGCGTTTTAATTAACATCAACAGGCCCGAGTGTTAATTAAAACGAGCACTGAGCCGACGTCGGGACATCTTCGGGGAAGCCCGAGCGCCGCCAGGACCGAAAAAAAAAAAACCGCCCTCCCTCTTATCTGAGCCCGTTCTGCTTGATGAATCCCCGCGCTGCGGCGGATAAACAGTGTCCAGGCCAACTGGGCCGCCATCAGACGTAATTGCTTCGGAGCTTGGCGTGATTGTGCTGAAGCGCAGAACGGTTTCTCCGCATGAAATTCCCGGCGGAAGCGGAGACGGACAGACGGAGAGAGGGAGGGAGATTTGGAGTTTGGCCGCGTTCACTCGCAGTTCTGGTGGAGGATCGAGGTCGTCGAGGACTTGGAAGCCGTCGGTGTCGCCTTATTTCGTTGTTTGTGAGGACTGGGGGGCCTTTGATTTGACCTCTGACCTACCTGTCAGGTGACGGGGCCATCGGAAGCCGCTGCGACTGTGATTGCGCCCAGAGTTACCTGCTACAGTTTTAGCCCGTCCTATTTTATTCCGAATTCTCGCTTTGACTGTCTCCCTCGTCTCTCCGGTGGTTGCGGATTTCAAGCAAAAGCCCTCACTTTTTCTTTTTTTTCGGCATGAAAGAACATCAGGAAATAAACTTTGTTCTGGTGTTTTTGGTTTTAGCTAAAGCCCGTCACAAAGCCCTGTTGTTTAGATCACAGCAGTGACACGTCCCACTTTTATTTTGGGAAGTGTGATGCATTCTGGGTACAGTAGTTCACTCCACTCACCTGTCCCCCCGCGCAGTATCAAGCAGCTCTTGAAAGAGGCTTTGATGCTTCAGGCCTCCTTTGAGCCGGATGCAAATGTGCGCGGAGGCCCGGGCCGGGAGAGCGCTGACAGCTCGCCAGATACCTCCATGCGACATTTCCTCTGTGGAGCTCAGAGGGGGGAAAAAAAGTTTGGAATTTCGATTTAGCTGTCGGGCAAACTGTCTGAATGCATTTCTGAGTAAGAGGCGGCATTTAGGACCGAACAAATAAACGCTGTTACTGTTTTGGAAGCGCTTCACTTGGTACTTTCACGACGTATCCTGTCTAAAACTCAGCGTGGGGACATTTTTGGACAGTGTAGCCGTGTTTAGCCCCACTGTAAGACGACAATTTTGATGCTGGTTGAAACTCCGTGAAGGACGAAAGACAGTTAGCGTCAAGCTCAAAGGCTGCGGCTGTCGCTGCTCACCAGTGTGGCTCCCCGTTGAGGGTCAGGCACAGAAAGCCTCCGCGCTAAGCTAGCACGTCTTCTTCGCATCCGTCCCCCGATGCCATCGTCTTCCTGGCTGTGTTTCCTCCTTGGAACGTTCGTGTCGTGATAACCGGATTTGTCACAGGGAGGAGGCGAGCGATCGGAGAGGTGTAAGCCTCAGATATTTCCCCATCGTGCAGCGTTTGATCAGCCCCGTTTCCCCTCCCACCGCCTCGGCGCCATTCGGTCGACAGCCTCAAACGGTTTGTGCGGGATAAAAAAGCACAAACGACTTTGAGCGTCCCGGTTTGTTGTGTACGTCCTCCGCTGGTGCCAGGAGCTGTTATATCAGCCCCCAAGATTCATCCCATGTAAAGACATGTGCTGGAGCATGTATATAGGGCAGGCAGACCCATTTAAGCACCGTGGGGAATCGGGACGCATCCTCATCCGCATGAACTCGATGGTTTTTGACAAGCGTGAGCTCGCAGCTCCAGCAGAGCCGGTGGGTTCGCCTGCAGAGGCTCTTAGCTTCAATACACCCGCGACTACAGGATGTCCTTTAGAGGGCTTCATCCAGGCTGTCATCCACGCTTCTGCAGACTGTTGATCTGATGCGTGCAGCCTTTTGTTGTCCCCGCCTCCCTAGAAAGGCCGCGGTGGTCCGGTTGTTAGAGCAACCACCTGCGCAAAGCCAAAAGCTGGCTAACAGGACGTGCACCAGGGGACACAATGAAATGCAGATTGAACTGTCCCCACGAGGAGGGTAAAAACAGCTCGCACCAGGCCCCCGGGAGATGGGGCTTTATCCAAACAAGTCCCATTGTTGAGCACCTGAACATCTCATTTCATGGGTAAACACAGCGTGGTTACACACGCACGAGCGCACAAAAAGAACACGTATGAGTCACAGTGTGGACAAACATGTCGATGAGGGGGAAAAAAGCACAGGGCGCCTGTTTCTTACGTAATATTGACTCATGCGACTGTGGCGTCGCGTTAGGTCGCTCATGATTTCCTGGTGGTTTGGGGCACTGGAGGTAGCGCAGAAGGGACAGAATCTGTGTTTAATGGTTCTGTTTGTTTGCATCTCCAGCTCATCCTGGCCTAGAACCTCCGGGACGTCCCTCGGGCATCCAGGGACGTCCGTGGAAATGAACAGAAACCTAACGGAAACGCATGATCTCTTTTTGGGGGCATTAGCTCAAGTCCCGTGCCTGACTACTGACTCGCTAACAGACACTAGCGTGCGACGTAGCATGCTATGGACAGCTGTTCGCACAGCTGCTGCTCGCATGCTTGAATGTACAGTTGCACATGTGATGCGGAAAGATCCGGGCGCTGTCGGGGTTACGGAGTTTGCTCACCCTCCGTCGCTCAGGGACCGGCAGCAGTAAATCCACGAGCAGCTGTGGTCCCTCCGTCAGGACGGTGACGGCTGGGACGCCGCGCTGCACCCGCCCACGCCGCTGCGGCTCCAACGCTCCAGACAAGCCAACGTTTAGCGGGCCCGCTAATGATTTCCGCGTGAGGAAGTCAGAGAGCCCCGAAGCAACAGCGGCTAATTTGAAAGCGATGGAATGTCAAGTCTTTTCACATTCGCGTCCTCGCCGATCTCGACGCGATCTGACCTCTGCCTGGCGTCGAACGAGACTGGCTTCACCCAAGTTGTCGCATCTGGCTTCTCTCGTGCCGATAGCTCATCCTTATTTTAACTGGAACAGTGTACTGGGGAAGAACCCCCCCTCCCTCAACCCCAACCTTGTAGCGCTAGGCTAGCTGGCTGAAGCTAAAGCTGTTAGCCACCGAAGACTGTAAAGTCATGCTTATATTTGGGTCTGTGCGGGTTTAAAATTGCCTTTGTGTTCACATTTGCAGGGGTTAATATAATAGAGTAATCTCATATTTACGGAGTGGATTTAATAAAGTTTAAAAGTGGATTCTGAAGCTCAGTATATTGATGTCAAGTTTTATTTTAGAACTCAGAAGCTTCTATTTCTCAGATAAAAAAATCGCACAGTTGCTTATATGAAAAATAACAAGTGGAGTGAACTGTTGGGGGGGGGGGGCAGCACATCACATCGATTCTATATGATGCCAATTTGTTATGTAATCGAGTGGGAAGACTGTTCTTTACCTAATGAGGTCCAAATAATCCATAAGAGTGGGTGGGATTTAGGCTACAATGGAAAGATTTATACTTCTGGGTGCTGTTTGCTAGCAACACACACACACACACGGCTCTTTACGTTGTTTTTTTTTATGTAGCTAAACTTGCTGAAAGGCTTTTTTTTAGGCTCTGCTGGACTTTTAAAGTTCGGCACTTCTATAAGTTGCATTTTAAGCTGCTTTAATGCGGTTTAGGATCTTATATCCAAATTGTGGCCTTTCCCACTGCTCCTCCTTTCAAATGTACATTTAGTTTTACTGTGCGTGTGTGTGTCACCATCTGAGCAGCTTCTTCAAGTCTTTTGTATTTCTTGTGTGATGCTGTAAGTTAAATTCCAGTCATCGCTGTTGTCCTTATTGTGTTATTACAACTCATCGCCATTAAAACGTGCACCTGAGCGTATTTTAAGCCTTCGTTTATCACCTTCCATCAGACTCCTATTGGGTGATTTTTGATTGGACAGGCTGAGCTCTTCTAACATCTGTGCGCTAGCGAATCGTCTCAACTTTCAGAAATCTTTCATCGACGCGACACACACACACACACACACACACACACACACACACGGTCTAAATTTAGCCAGTGCTGCCGGGTCCCCTCGTGCCCCTGTCGCTCTTGCATACACTCCACACAACGACAGCTCTCATGAATGATTTAGTGGCTTGGCTCCTGCCTCCCCTCCGCTCGGCTCCGATCCCTCATTCATCTCCCCGTTTCGGACGTGTTTGTCAGAATCACAGGGGTTGTTGCCTCTTCCCTCGTCTCATCGCTTCTCTGTATTTTTAGATTCTCTTCATTTTCTTTTTTTGGGTTTTATTTGTTCGTCTCGCCGCGGAGCTGCGATCGTGTGGTCGGAGCCCATCTTTATCGCTGGAGACGAGACCTCATTGTAGCTCACATTTGGTCAAAACAGAGAGGATGGCTGCCTGACACACGCCTGACGTGCACGTGATGTGCATTTTCTCAACTTGTCTGCAGGAGAGCGAACCCACTTCTTTTTACCGTCGCGCGTGCTGTTTTGGTTCCCGACCCGGCCGTTGCCTGTTGCGGTTGCAACCCTCAGACGGTTTAACTTCTCATTAAAGTCTCACCGTACGGGCGGATCCTAAAGCTCCCGCCGTAGGAATGTGACCCCCCGCGCTGGTCTGGAATGCTGAAATGTCTCTGGTGGGGTAGCTGCACACAAACGGTTAGCATTCCAGAGTTACGCCGGCGGCTAGCTGCGCCGCTACCGCCTGTGAAGGTGGCGGGAAACAACCCGTAACCATTAATCAGAGGTCCTCTCCGTGTGCAACGGGATTCGGCCATTTCGTTATCGGTGATTAACGTCTCATTGTTGCAGTTTCCCCCTGAACGAGAGACGGCAACAGAAAACCTGACAAATGGCCCCTGTGATTCCAGTTTTTGGGGCCTTTAGAGGCTATAATGAGCGTAATTGTTGTCCGTGGGATCATCTTTACCACTCTCGGCCTTTAATGATACCACCACACGAACAATTGAGTCCTGTGACTAGATAACGGCTGTTCCCAGGTAAGTCTATCACACCCCCCCCCCCCCCCATCGTGTCCCAGGCTGAATGAAACAACAGTTCTCCAGCGGTAAGAGAGAACCCAGTGGCCCTGTGACTCGGGTCTTTGTGCTGACACACACGGGGGTTAATACGCCCATTCAGGCCTGTGCTGTCTCCTCCTGTCCAAAGCAAGGTGGCAATTAGACTGTGCACGACCCCCCCCACCCCCGTGCTGCTGATAAAGGCAGGCGGAGGGGGAGGAGAATGCCCTCGTTGTCTTTCAATTAAACCAGAGGAGGTTCCGCCTGGCTTTGCCCCATTGTCGGGGAAGGAAGTGGGAGGAGCCGCGGCTGCCAGGTCTGGTGTCACTGGGCCGGGGAGGAGGTAACCTGATCCAGGGGCTTCCCCGGGTCAGGCCCCCCCCCCCCCCCCCCGGCTCTCTGCAGCTGTAGGATGCAGCAGAGCAGACAGAAGAGCCTCTGTCCCGGAGCTGAATCAGCACTCCTGGTTCTGGTGGACTGGGCCATACACTAAAAAACCTTATATCAACGTAGGCTTCATCTCTTTTTAGACTTTTGGAAGGACACAGCAAGGTTCACAACCTGAGGCAACTGAAGGATCGGAGCTTTGTCGGGAATTTTGCTCTGAAATTACATTGGCTGCTTTAAAATGCTGCTAACCACCAAACGTTGGCCGATTTAGCGAGTCTGTCTGATGTGCTGCACGCCGCTCGAGGACGTATCTGGGGACTCCAGCTAAATATGAATGGGAATGCTAACGCGCTAATGTTGGCTGGGTTGGACAGTCCGGTGTTCTAACGTCCCAACCTTTGTACCTCACATTAGCTGCCAGATTCGGCGCCTGGCGCCATGATGGCATCAAATGAACCATCTCAGGCAGGAGAATTTGAATTGCTGCCTTTGTTTTCTCAAAGCGAAGGAATCACCAAAATAGCCGGGAGGCTCGCGCAGGCAGGACCCAGCAGCCAGACAGAAAAGTTACATTTTGTCACCCCCCCCACCCCCCCACCGTTTTCCCGTGAGGTTCCTCCATCCCACTCACCTCTGACACATGGATAAGCACGATCCAACCGGTCCATTTTTCCCCCCATTCCACCACTTCCTCCTCGTCACCCCCCCTTCCCCTCCGCCCGACCACAATGACATCGCTCAGCCACCACTTAACCTCTGATAGATGGTTTCTATTCAGGAACCGTCATCCGACCGCTACCCGGCGAGGCCTTTGACGGGTCTAAATAGAAAATGGAACCAAAGAGAAAAACAGCCTGGCTTCGGCCGGAGAGAGAAAACGGTCCCAAGATCGTTTCTCGCTGGTGGAGGAATCACAGTTTTCCGAGCTTGTCTCCTTCTCTGATGTGCAATCCCAGTTTGGATAGCCTGGGGAGGCTCTCTGGGCTCGCCGCTGAAGCGTGAACAGCGGGAGTTTGTAACTTTCAGCACAAACAAAAAAGGAAAAAGAAGTTGTTGCAACTCCTCCAGAAGCTCCTCTGGTAATTAATAAACACGTGTAGGCAGCGAAGAAAGGAGACGGCGCGACTTCACCAGAGGATCTCCTGCATCAGTGGCGCTCCGCTGGAACCCGACGCACTGTTGCGCTAATTGGGCGGAAACGTTGGAGTCTTTGGAGCCGCAGCGGCCCGCAGACGCCAGACACCCGCCACCGCCGAGGCTCTCGGAGGCTCCGCCAGCTGACAGCCTTTATCTGCCAGTTTGTTGTGTCTACGTTCCCGAGTAAACACAGACGGGAAAAAGGGGGGGGTAAGGAAGTGGCGGAGGTGCGTTTGTGGCCGCTGGTTTAACCTTGACTGCAGCAGGTGATATTAGAGAGAGAGTGTGTGTGTGTGTGTGTGCGTGTGTGTGTGTGTGTGTGCATGAGTGAGCATTTTCTTATCTTTGGCTGATGATAATAGAATAGTTTTAGATGAAACACCTCCAGATATTCACCCCCCCGCTGACGGGGAGAGATAATGGTCGTCCAAAATGCTTACTCACAATCCAATTAACTTCCCATGGCTCTGTGTGTGTGTGTGTGTGTGTGTGTGTGTGTGTGTGTGTGTGTGTGTGTGTGTGTGTGTGTGTGTGTGTGCGTGTGTGTGTGTGTGTGTGTGTGTGTGAAATTAATGCTTCCCAGGATTCAAGGTAATTTGCTCTAATTGCTGCTTGTTGTTCAGCAGCTACTTAGGGGTAATCAAATAAAATCCTGATGGCGTTCCGGCGGCCCTTTCCAGACAGTTTTCCAGCAGGTGTATCTGAACTGGAAGAGAGGAGGACGGTGTCATACGTTCCCCCGCAGCCTCTCAGGACCAGATGAATGAAGCGCCATAGAAACCCATGGCCGTTCGCCAGCGCCGCAGTTTGTCGACCTTTCTTCCCTCCTCTCCTTACATAGGAAGCTCGTTATTCCCCCACTCCCGAGATCGCGGCTCCGTGTTCCTCCTGCGGAGCTGTGAGGGACTGGAACAACTGCTGGAGGCTCTTCGGGGGAATTTGGTGCTGGACTCGAACGTGGAGCAAATGGGGGCAATACTGCGCCCAGCGGTCCTCGGCGTGCGGATCGTTTAGTCTGAGCGTCTCCCTCGACCTCTCCGACGGGTCCGAAAGCACAAACACTCCCGCAGAGGTGGCAGCAAACGCCAGTGAGAGCTGCTCATCCCCATGTTGGTGCACCCACCAATCCCAGTTGACCCGTGGGTAATCTTGATGTTTGCGCACCGCTTGCGTAATTCACACTTCCTGTCATGGATTGCGCGTCCTTAGAAGGCTTGAAAAAGGGCTAATCCTCTGTGGATGGATATGTAAATGTGGACAGAGCGCCGGTGAGTGGTGAGGATAAACCGGCGCGTGTTTGTGTTGGTGGTGGGTGACGTGTGGGAGAAAAGGACGCGTGGAAAAGGGAGCGTGTGTGAAGCTCCTGCTTTGGAAAACAGCCACGGTGGCGAGTATGGGAGGAATGTGCTGAATATAAAGTGTTGGGTGAATTTGGATTTGGACAAAGTCAAATCTAAATGGATGAATCCTGGGGAATTTTATTGTTTATTGCCAAATTCGCCCTCTTTTGATAATTCCTTGCATATCTTACGCGTGCACACCGCAAATTCCAACTTTGTTAAAGGTTCCGTTTATGGAGAGAGGCTAACGCTTCCCCTTCTCTTTCCCACATATATTCTAATTATGCTCACAACTCCAGGGAAGTCGTTAAAATGATTGCGTGGAAGAAAAAAAAAGGATCCCTAAAGCTCCGATATAATTGTGCAGCTTTGCATCAGGTCTTCACAGCGAGTTCGGGCCTTTAAAGGCCCTGGGGAACATGGCGGAATGTGACACACCAGTCAATTAAGGCCAGGAATAAAAGCATCTGCAGTCACTGCAGAAACAACTGGAACAGTGACATTAACCCTTTATGACTTTAGAACTCCGCGGGGTTGAAAGCGTCCACAACTGGGACGGTGACGGCCGCACGTGGGATTTCCCCCCGGACCAGATTAGTCCGACAGACGACCACGGCCGGACAGGTCGCCGGTGAGACAGGGACTTGCAGCCATCTGGCCAGATGAGACCCTTCAGTGTGCGCGGGTGTCGCTTTCCGTGCACACACCGCTCCTCGCCATCACCCGTGAGGATGCAGTTTACAGTGGTTCCGTGGGTCTCCGGGGCGGCCTGGAGAACTCTGGCGGTCGCAGATAGTTCGGGCGCTGAAAGCGGTTCCGTGTCTCTCAGGGTCCCAATCTCAGGGACTCGGTTTGAGCCGGCGGCGTTTTGTGATGGACAGAAGGTCAGAGGGTCGTGGAAAGGGGCAGGAACGGCAGCTGAGGCGGGCGGCGGCCCTCAGAACCCCCGGCTCTGACGTCATCGCCCCCGGTTGACGACCTGTCAGCTCCTCGGTAACGGCCCGGGGGGGCATCGAGCTGCACCGGCAGATGTTTGCACCCTTGATCACCGATCATCCCGCCTCCATCTGATATCAAGTCCACTCTCTCTCGCAGCTCACGAGCATCTCGCACCCTTGAAAGTGTCTCGTGTCCGTCATCCAGCTCCCTTCCTGGCCTGTCTCGGAGCGCCGCTCCAATAGCATCGCCCGCGCAGCTTCCCACACAGCCGGATAATTCGCTCCCCCCCCCCCCCCCCCCGGGTGGTGCCTCAACCCTGCGCGTTGAAAATAGCTGCAACTGGAACACACCGTGTGCAACATCGATTTGAAATTCAATCCAGACAGTTTACCTCCAGGCCTCGCATCCGCGCTCAGATCCGTCCCCGATACGGAGGAAGCGTCAAGGAGGCGTCCACGGAGGGATGAGGGGGGGGGGGGGGTGAGTTGGAAAGAAAGTACCCACGTCAAAGCACGTCTGACAGACAGGTGCCCTCTGACACAGCCTGAAGTGGTGTTATCGCCTGATTTTTATCTTCCCTCCATCCTTCCGCCTGTCTGTCACCTTGACAGACGCGTCGTGAACAAGTCCCCTGGATGTCGGCCTGTTCAAACCACGTTTCTCCTTCCCGACTCGTCTCTATTGTCCCCGTAATGAAACCTGTCAAGGAAGGAACATGTAAAGAGGAAGTAGCAGGCGGGAGGGTTGGGTTAATTGAGCGCTTACATGAAGCGGATGCATAAAAGGCTCCGTTTGAAGAAGAAGAAGAGGGAAAGTGGACAAACAGCGGGATGCTTGATAATTGCTGCTAACTCGACTCATTTAACTCTGCGGAAACCAAACAACATTGGGAAATCAAAGCAGGTTGGACACCGCAGCGCAGTAGTAAGATGGATGCTAACGAGCTCTTGTCTTTCTCATCATGTCTTCAACAAATTAACAACCTTCCGTGGCGAAGGGCGACGCTAACACACAGCCCATGGTTTATAAGATAGATAGATAGATAGATAGATAGATAGATAGATAGATAGATAGATAGATAGATAGATAGGTAGGTAGGTAGGTAGGTAGGTAGGTAGGTAGGTAGGTAGGTAGGTAGGTAGGTAGGTAGGTAGGTAGGTAGGTAGATAGATAGATAGATAGATAGATAGATAGATAGATAGATAGATAGATAGATAGATAGATAGATAGATAGATAGATAGATAGATAGATAGATAGATAGATAGATCAGCATCAGTAAAACCCTCTGTTAGCTACGCAGGAAGATCAGAGCAGCTTCCTTGCTGGCACAAACTGCACTTTGTGCGTTGGTCACCATGGCAACAGAAGCCTGCGATGCCTCAGTGTCAGTCAGAGTTACAGTGGCGTTACGTCCTGCCTGCATGGCGCCGCTGACGACCTCATCTCACTCCGCTCTTCCTCTTCCCATGTGCAGGGGAAGCGTGGGGCAGCTATTCTGCACAGTTCAGGGGCAAAAAGGGTAAAAACCTGCCTCATGTCCCATATTTGGGGCTCTTGGTTGAGGTCTACCTAACGACGCACCTCATCAAATGCTTTTATCCGGACCTTCACCCTCAGGAGGGACGAAAAACACAATTGCCCCCCCTCCCATTGATTTATGGGTAAATGGCTGCTTCCTGCTGAATAAGAGGAAGGTTTTTGCTCCTGCCGGCAGCCCTGTGGCTCCTCACGGAAATTGGGAGCGAGTGGAAGAAGGATGAGGTGGGGATGAGGCGTCTCCCCACAGTCCACATTAATGGAGGGGGACGATAAAGGGGAGGGTGTGTGTGTGTGTGTGTGTGCGTGTGTGTGTGTGTGTGTGTGTGTGTGTGTGTGTGTGTGGAGGGCCAACCTGCTGCCAGACAAGTGAGGAGGCAAACACAAAGAGGCTCCTCCTGATCCCTGACACAGATCCAGGGGTCCCTGCAGGACTCCAGCTTCCATCCATTCCATGAAAACAGACACATAGACGCTTTTCCTTCCAGATTGAGCCTGAACCGAGATGATTTTCCAGGGTGGATCCGTTGATCTCCCTGATTCCCCACTGATCCTGCTCACGGTGGTTGTTTGTGCTCCTCCAGGCAGACCCGGGAGCAGGAAACCCCCCCGGACTTCTTCTACTTCTCCGACTTCGAGAGGCACAATGCCGAGATTGCCGCTTTCCACCTGGACAAGTGAGTATTATCGCCCCCGTTTCCCGTGATTTTCCCGCCCCTTCCTCCTCCAGAGGCAGCGCAGACGGAGGACGGCGGCCAAAGGTGTGTAGGGAGGGATTTAAAGCCGTGAAAATGTGAATGGGATTTGGAACACGGGGATTAGATAACGCTGGGATCATCTCCTCAGCTCGCTGCTGAGTGCATTGATTTCTGCGTGATCCTCTTACACGACGCGCTCCGGATGGGAAAAAAGACCGAGGAATGCCAAGCAGAGTCAAACGTGTGAGTCTGGGACAGCGTGGGAGGGTGATGAGTGGTTTGCAGGTCCTTAAGGTCCTCCGAGGGCAGAGTAATTACTTCACACACACTGTCTGTCTGGTGGATGAGGTCAGTGTGTGTGGGCGGGAGGACTGGGACCAACAGGAAATCAGGGGCACAGCGTCACAACCGGAGGAAGAGGAGGAGGAGGAAGAGGCCTCGCCGTGGTTTTGGCCTCACAGTTTGGTCTGCCTGGCAGTTATGTCTAGTCCTCTGCTTCCTGTTGATGGGGGAACGAGCAGCAGGCGGAGGTCCGGCTCACCCTGGGAAAAGGTGATGAAAATTCACTGAAATATTGGAGAAGAGAAGCGATTGTCACCGCATCTTAGAGGCTTTTTTCCCTTTTAATCCCGTGCTCTTGTGCCCCCATCTGTTGGGAGCTCCTTGTGACCCCGGGGGTTGTGTAATAGGCGGAGCGCGCACATAAAGACACACACATGCACACACAGGTGCTCCATTGTTGCCGCGCCTGACGTGACGGTGCAGTTTACGGCGCCTGAATGCCGTCCTCTGTTGGCCGAGGTATCGCCGACACCGTCCCACTGAGCCTGTGTGTGTGTGTGTGTGTGTGTGTGTGTGTGTGTGTGTGTGTGTGTGTGTGTGTGTGTGTGTGTGTGTGCTCCCACGAGGCTTACTTCTAAATGGGGCAGGGTCATTTGGGCAGCAGGCCCACAGCAGACGGGCTAAAGAGGGAGTTTAACAGTGAGGAAGTGAAGATGAAAAAGCTTTAAGATTAAAATATTCATGCATTAATGCTGCAGTTCAGTGGTGTGTGTTCAGGTGGAAGGGAGAATACACACACACCCATGTGTACCTCTGTCTTTGTGAGGACTCTTATTTGTGTAATACCCCTCCCAACCGTAATACAAAGCATGAACCCTCAAATGGTGTCTGAAGTTGTGAGGACCAGCAAAAACGTCCCCACATTGTTAGCGAAATGCTAAAGTTCAGCACAGGAGCAAGAGACAGACATGAGGACCACGCCAGACCCTTGAAACAACGACAGCCCAGCACAGGAGGGCAGAGGTGGCGGGTTTAAATACACGCTGGGGCGGGATTAGACACAGGTGAAACACATCAGGGTCATTGGGGTGCAGATCCGAACAGTGCTGCTGTTTTCATCTACATAAATGGGACATTAGGGAATTTATTAACTGTGGGAATAAATATTGTGTCGGTACTTTAGGTGTTGCATTGAGGCTCCGCTAAAAAGAAGGTTTTTTCACATGCTTTTCAAAGATTGAATCTTTGAAAAGCATGTGAAGAATTGTTTTCAAATGTTTTTTAATTAGATGGGAAAACATTCTTAAAAAGAGGTTGAATAAGATAAACTTCAGGTTTCTAAATATGTGACCTCGACATAGTGCAGATTTATAACGTATTTTTACTCGAACACTTGACTCCTCGATTCTTATTGTATCCCGAGAATAAAAGTGTTTTACTAGATTTGTTATTTCAATGTTCTTCGTCTCTTCTCAAGGATCCTTGATTTTCGGAGAGTGCCCCCGGTGGCGGGTCGACTCGTCAACATGACCAGAGAGATCAGGGACGTGACCAGAGATAAGAAGCTGTGGAGAACCTTCTTCATCTCTCCAGGTAGGAGCTGCAGCAGAGATGTTTCTGCATGGCTGCGCCACAAACCCTGATGTGAACACGTGCAGTACCGCGGAACCCCACCAGGCGGCGCCATTTCCCATGAGATTATTTCAAGCTCAACATCAGAGCGCAGCGGAGCTACAACAGTGAATGATGGTGTAATGCATTCAACATGGACAACAGCTTTATTCTTCATGTCCTCAGCCAATAACGTTTGTTTCTACGGCGAGTGCTCGTACTACTGCTCCACCGAGCACGCCCTGTGCGGTAAGCCGGACCAAATCGAGGGCTCCCTGGCAGCTTTCCTGCCGGACCTGAACCTGGCCAAGCGCAAGACCTGGAGAAACCCCTGGAGACGCTCGTACCACAAACGCAAGAAAGCCGAGTAAGAGACCCGCCTCCAAGGACTAGCACCCGGACCCCCGACAGGGATTCATAGGGTGTGTTTGTGTGTGTGCAGGTGGGAGGTGGACCCGGATTACTGTGATGAAGTAAAGCAGACCCCTCCCTACGACAGAGGCACTCGCCTGCTGGACGTGATGGACATGACGGTCTTTGACTTCCTCATGGGTACCGGCGGCACATGGTGAACTCAGACTGTGAATTAGCACAGGTGTGAACTTGTCCTCCCGTCTGTCCAGGCAACATGGATCGACACCATTACGAAACGTTCGAGAAGTTCGGCAACGACACCTTCATCATTCACCTGGACAACGGAAGAGGGTGAAGATGCCCCCCCCCCTTCCCCATTGATCCATTTTAAATTGTCACCAATTCACCTTTGGATCCCTTTTTTTCCCACTCATGCAGGTTTGGAAAACACTCCCACGATGAGCTCTCCATCCTGGTGCCGCTGAGCCAGTGCTGCAGGTCTGCACACCTGGAATGACTAAATAACAAAGGAAGGAAGAAGCTGTGACGCGACTAAGAGAGCTGACGCCCTGTCAGGCGTCAGATAGCTGACAGAGTTAGCTTAGACTGTCTGTACGGCTTCATTATTAACAAAGACCCAGAAACTTTATTTCTGGACTTTTTAGTTCCTGTTTTAACAAGATGACAACAGGGGGCAGGAGGGCTAAAGCATCTAGATCAAAGCAGCCCATCAAAGGAGGAAGCATAAAATCTGTGGCAACGTGGAATTTGGAGCGTAAAAACCCTAATAATTGGAGAAGCGCCTGAAGAGCGTTGGGCTCAAACAGAATGCTAAAGTTAATTCTGCAAGAGGAAGTCATTTTTTTCTTGTTTTCGAATGCTCTTTGGTTATTTTCTCCATCCTGTATCTTTGAAACACTTTGTTTCGGATCGTTTGTGTTTCTCGTGGGGAACTTTAGCCGCTCCTCGTCCTGGTCGTTTGCTGCCATTTCATTGGCAACAGCTGTAGATCAGGTGTTCTTGACTCCTTTTAAATATTTCCTGTTGGTCTTTTGTGTCCAGGGTGAGGAAATCCACCTACCAGCGTCTCCAGCTGTTAGCCAAAGAGGACTACAGGCTAAGTGCCCTAATGGAGGAGTCCCTGCTCCAGGACCGGCTGTCCCCTGTCCTCATCCAGCCCCACCTCCAGGCGATGGACCGCAGGGTGCAGGTGGTGCTGCAGGTCCTGGAGGGCTGCATAGAGAAAGAGGGCTATGCTAACGTGGTGGAGGAGGACCTGGTCAGAGACACGGCCACCCACAGGAGCCCGGGCCACAGGTAGTGAGGGACAGGGACAGGGACAGGTGGATAAAGGACAGAACCTCTGGCTGCTGACAAACTTTTCAAGCTGAATTCAGTGAATTCTGAGACTTGTCTTCATTTCCGGTGCGGAAGCTGCTCTCAAGCCTGTTTACGCTGTAGGAGCAGGACGCGTCCAGGCTGTTTCTCTTTGACCGGACCTCGTCCAACACATAACCACTGCTGTGTCCAGAGTTTGTCCCCTATGGTGTTTTTGTTACAGCCGAATAAGGCGAGACAAGGCGTGGTCACATGATAATCTATGTTGGTGTGGAGAGGTTTGGTTTCTGAATCGGACTCGTCAGCGTCACAAGCGAGCCCTCCAGCGGACCAGCCGGCCCCCTTGTGGAGTTTCCCCAACATTGGTTTGTTTATTTCTGTACAGACGGACTCACATTTTTTAAAAACCAACAACAAAAACGAGGGTTTCAGACGTACATTTGCCTTATTCTGATTTCCTGCACATCTCACAGGCACTAAAAGCCGTGTTTAAGAAAAAAAAGTGCACAGACCAGTTTGTTGGGTCATGCTCCCTGAACTCGGACCTGAACCTCCACAGCTGCCTGCTACACCTCTGCAATGACAACATGTGCTTTGACTCATTTCTAAAGGGATTTCAGGACTATTTATTGGTGTGTTCCAAAGGACGGGAGGTTTATTCAACTCTAATTTTGCTTCATGTTGGGAGATATTTAGCTTAGCATTTGGATCCTTCTGCTATCGCTTCCTCTGGCTACTGTTTTATGTTCACTTTACTAAAAAGGTCCAAAATCATCTAAGCTGATGATTTTGGACCTGTGAAGCAGCAGAACATCCGTTTTTCTGTTGGGATCCTGCTCCTGGCTGACCCGGTTACCTGTGCAACGACCCAACTACAGTACTTGAATGTTTCCAGGTCAGCAGCATCTGCAGGAGTCACACAGCTGCCTACAGCGCGTGCATGAGCAGCTGGAATCCAGGAAGTGCTTTGGAGAGGCAACCGCCTCATTTCACGGGGAAAACCTGGCGTCCCCTGCCCTCCGTGTACATACATGCAGATTTATGGCCTCACACATGGCAGTGCACAGTGGTCAGCTTCTCTTTTCAGCTATTGCATTGTTACTGTGAACACCCGTTTAATAAACCATTAAAGTGTGCAATGAAAACAGAAATGAGAACAACTCTCTCCTCGTGTGCTCAGCCGTGGACACGTTAAGACTTTGTTGGTGCTTCCTATTTTTTAAATCACGTCGGAGAAGAAATTTGACAAATGTGTCGGCTTGGTGCGTCAAAGCGAAGCTCTCCTGTCTAGGGGGGTCACCACTGCATAGACGGGGATACATAAACACATAGAAATCTACATGAAAGCAGAATGATAGGCCCGATCTGTACTGTTTGTGGGGGAAAATGGGGATAACCCAGGGACAGTGTACTTCCTGTGTGTGTCTAGGCCACGCCCCTTTATTGGCAGAACGGTAAACAGACAGGAGAAACGAGTTTGTGATAGAAACCAGAACGCACAAAAACCCTTCATTAAGGTGGGGAAAGGCATCAATCGAACACTTTTGGTTAGTTTTTAAACGTTTCAGTCCTTCCCACCCCTCAGAACAGCGTCCTTTCATCCGATAACTGGCGTTAATGACAGAAGGGCGCCACAGGGGCGGCGCTGTCCGCGGTGCTGAACGCTCCCCGGGACCTTGGACAGCTCCCCGATCTTTATCTCTGTGACGTCAGGACGTCATTACGGCTGCAGGATTCATGAATCGACCTCCTGCTATCATATTGGATTTTATATTGATTTCCTCTTCCGGTCGGGTTCCTTATCAGCTTCGTTGTCCTCTATGACCTGATTCATAAGAATAATAAAAAATTACCAGAAGTGTGGACATCATTTCCTCTCAGGTGAATGTCACCGAGGGCAACTGTCGGGATTTACTCGGGTCGAAATAATTATAATAGATGATAAACCAAGATGTAGAGACTTCTACCCAGCAGAGGGGGCAAGATCGCAGCAGATCTCTTTGCAGACCTACTCGTTGTTACAGAAAGAAGCCACGAGGTGGCGCTCAGGATTTGCATTTCTCCGAGGTTTCTGCCCAGAAGGAAGGTCACAGCAGGTGAGTGAGGTGGGGACATCTGTGGACGAGGTGAGGGAAAAGTACATCAAGTCAAGTAATTGAACTAAAAATTACGAAATTTGCAAACCAGAAGCGTGTCGTTGAAGAAGAGGCCATGAAGAGCAGGCCAAGCTTCTGTGATTGCTTTATATTTGCACAACATTTAGAGAATATCACTGTCAATAAAGGAGATCTTGCTCTGCATCGTGAGGGGAGTAAACAACCGAATCGAGGGAAAATACAGGTTGTATTAAAGAAATATTGTAATTTTGAACCGCCGTGATGCACTTCCGAATAATAACCACGAGGGGGCGCGCTATAACAAACAGTCGTGAGGAAAAACTGCAAAACTAATCAAAACAAAAATTGGGTTACACGTGTCCGCCTACGTCAGACAATAACAAAGACAGTTTTTGTGTTTCCATGTGAATCAAAACCCAAAAAATCCAAACCGGAAATTAATAATCGCTCTCCTAATGGATCCCACCGCAGCCCTGATGTTGTTTACCCTCTCAGGCAGACCACCCCTCATCCCCTCATCTCAATTCAAAGGCGGCTTCCCTCTCCTGCCTAGTAACAGTATCCAACACCCCTGTCCTTCCGTCTCTATGGCAACAGATGTACCCCCACCCCTCCCTTTGGCCTGCCTTCCATTGATCCGAGGTGCGTGGCTGAGTCCTCGACGACCCTGAACCTTACACCCCCGAAAACACCCCAACTCTCTCTCTCTCATACACTCACACACACTCTCTCTCTCACACACACACATACCTGAACTTGAAATCCCCATTTCCTGTGAAAGTGCTCCACGCTGAAGCCAAAAAGAGTTCGGTTTAAACATCTAACATCAAAAGAATCTGATTCTAGTCGACCGTTTATTTGTGGCCGTGTTCAACCTGAACCATATCCGAGTTGAAAACACACGCACTTATTCCCCACACCGTGAATGTGTGCGGGGGCGTGCGTGTGCGCCACGGAGAGCAGCTGCGCGGAGAGGATCTTTCAGACGGTTCTCGTTTTTAACCTCTGCTGATCTCATTGATCTCGGCGCTCCGGGCGAAAATCGCGCTCCTCTCAGATCTGCGGTGATCAAAAACGTGCGCGTCCCGGAGAGGACGCCTCACCGGCGCGATTCAGACACGCGGGCCGCGAACACGCACTCGCGGCTCCGCTCCGCGCATCTGGCGGCGCAGATCTCTCTCGCCGCCCGCCGCCAGCGCGTCTCTGCGAGGCTGTTTGTGCGGAGATCAAGGTCAGTCAGGGGAGCAGCTCCGCGCCTCAACTTCACGTTCTCCCCTTATTTCTACAGGCGCCTGTCGAGAAGTTTAAAGTCTCTGGCTGCGCCATGAAAAACAAGGTCGGCCCGGTGCGTTTTAATGGGCTGTAACAGCCGTCGTCAAACGAGCGCTCGAGACCGAGCTCATGAATTATTAACAGGCGACGATAACGCGGCTGAGGCTAAAATTAGCGATAGTCTTCCTGGTTATAATTAGAAAACAGATGGAGCGCGCTCATTTATAATAGTGCGCGGAGGATTTATTTTTTTTCCCCTACTTCTTGAAGTGGAAATGTGAGGTCTGTGCGTGTCTGTCCCCCCAGTCTGTCCTCAAGGTCAGACGAAGGCGCATCCTCTCGCGTCGAGAGTGCCGGGAGAGAAATTAAACTCCAAATCAATTGCCCTTGAACCGCTGTGCGCGACAGTGGGAGTGCGTCTGTGCGTGCGCGCGCGCGATGGGGTGCGCACGTCCCATTGTAAAACCGGATAAAACACCCTCGGCTGCGCACGGAAGAAATTCAGAATGACCGAGATAAGCTGCGCTCGGACGGCTCGTCGCGACAGGGGAGGGGAGAGGAGAGGAGAGGAGAGGAGAGGAGAGGAGAGGAGAGGAGAGGAGAGGAGGGAAGGAGAGGAGAGGAGAGG
>NC_042289.1:7308704-7328704 GCF_901000725.2 Takifugu rubripes
CTAAAAAAGACCAGAATGGAATCGGAAGAGAAGAGAAAGATGGATGAGACAGGCACGAGATGGAATGGAGGATAAAAGGATGGATAGATAGAGATGGGGGAGGGCAGGCGTGAGGTGGGGGGGGTGGAGGCAGGGATTTTGCGAGATCAGTAATGAGATTTGCGGGAGTCACACGGGACACTTATCGCGGCTGGACAACAGACAGCAGCCAGTGAATTCATTACAATGAATTAGCCTAGCCTGCTAATATCTGAAACTGTGCGAACGTTATTAGCGCGAGGCTCCGTCTCACATTAGAGGGATTAAAGCGAGACCCGGAACACTCGCGCGCGCGCACACACACACACAACATACACGTGCGCACAGCATTGTATTAAAATAGGCTGCCCTGCTGTTGCTTTTAGCATGTTAGCTCGCAAAGAGAGTGAGTCACAAGCTTTGCTGGGAGACGCCACGGCACAAAATTTAAACATCTGAGCAGTCAACAAACCCTGGGCTATCTCTGCAGCCACATTTGTTTATGTGGTCAGACACCCAACAGCCCACACACACACACACACACACACACACAAAAACAAACTAGAACAGAAGCGCACAAGCAAATCTATTGTGTTTTAAAAGGACAAGGCCATCTAGTAATGCATATTCCATAGGTTCTCCTGTCCTCAAATCCAATCTTTATTGGAAATTGGATTGACATTTCCAGTGCTTGTCGGCTGTTTTACAAAATCATTTTTGCCTTTTTTTGCCTTTGGAAATTAATGTTTTCTCTGGATTATTTATGCCGTTAAGGCCGGGGGGGGTGGGGGGGGGGGGGTGGCAGTGAATTCTCCCACTTGTTGAAAAGAGTTGTCAACACACCATTGGCAGCGACGTCGTCTTGGATTGGAACCAAAAGAACCAAATTTCCTCAGTGCTGATGGGTCAGGGGTCAGGGGTCAGGGGTCAGGGTCGGCAGGACAAGGCTGGTCAGTGGCAACTCCTCCTCTCTCCGTCCACCTTCTCGCCCACCTCTCCTCACCACATCCAACAGCTGATATGGCTCCTCCCCCGTCAGTGCCTCCACCTTTCATTCTCTCCCTCTGTCCCCTGCACTCCATCTCTCCCCTCTTCCTTCAGCCTTTTGTGCTCTTCCTCTCCTCCCCTCCCTCGCCTGCCACGCCCCCTCCGCTCTCCTTCCTTCCTTCCTTCCTCCGTCTTCCCCCATCTGCCTCCTTCCCTGCCTCTGCTAATCTAACACCAATCTTCTCCCTTTTCAGCATTCCAGCCTCACCCCATTAAACTTCATTATTTGATCTCGTCTTTTTTCATCACACATCCCTCCGCCGCCGCCGCCGCCACCGCCGCCGCCGCCGCCGCGCTATCTCAGCCTCGGGATGATGCATGATTGCATATTTCCGTCCCATTCACACACCTTTTCCTTGTCAATACGTTCAGCGCACGTAATGTCACCATCAAGGTTAACTGCAGAGAGGTGGAGAGGCGGCGGGGTCAAACGCCCCCCCCCTCCCCCCTCCCCCCCACAACATCTGGTGGAGCTGATGTCACCCGATGACCTATCGCAGGCCTCGCCCTGGGAGGAAAAAATCAGGGATAATTGACAAGCGTCTCATCAGACGGTGATTGCTGAGGGGGCCGTGCACAGGCGAAGGCAATCAGGGGGAGAATTTCACACTGTTTCGGCGTCTTTGCGCTCCGCTTTATTAACGCGTCGAGCCGCTGTCGCTGCGTGGATAATTCCAGCTCGTGTCTGTGCGCACGCAAAGAGGCATGACAGGAAAATAATGCCCCCCCCCCCCCCCCCGCACGCCGTCTGTAGTGATGAGGAGACATCTCTCTCATCCACCCTCCCTCTATATTCATCACCCTCTCTCTCTCTCTCTCCCTGGTCGTCTGTCTCTCTGTCCTTGGGTGTCTGCAGCCAGCTGTGTCTTTGGGCCATTAGTGCCTCCCACTCTTCACCCCCCCCCCCTTCCCTCCATCCATTTTCCCCATCACTGATTTCTCCAGCAGACTTCACCCCCTCCCCCCAGCCTTCTCCTCTCGTCTCCTTCCCTCCCTCCCGTCCCCTCCCGTCCCCGTGACCACCGGGACTCCGCTGTCACCGCGGCTGCCGATAACGGTCTCGCCTCAGATTTGGCACACCCGCGCACCACTGCACCAGAATCTACAGCAGCGTGCGCAGCGTTCCCGCGGCAACGCCGCCAAGCTGCTGTGACCCCTTCCTTTTATCACTGCGGCCCCGTCCAGCTGGATTTATGAAAAGTTCCAGCCACGTCCGATCCCTCCGTCCGTCTCCTACTGGTCATAATTAAAGAGGGATCGATCCGCCCTCTCCCCCAGCAGGTGCAGGTCTGACCTTTGAGGAAACAGAGCCCCCCCCCCCATGTCGATGTGGCCACGTCTCCATCTTCCCGTTGAAAATTAGAGGAGTTGTTGGCTAGCGTGATGAATGTTTGCTCATCCTCGTTGGGGGGTGTTTGTACAGTTTATCAGCATCGCCCAGAGGAGGAATCTTTACAGCAAAATAGGACTTTGGTCAAATTTAGATTCTTTGATGACAGAATTCAGCATCTCCATCTGTTGCTCGTGTGTGTGTGCGCGTGTGTGTGTGTGTGTGTGTGTGTGTGTGTGTGTGTGTGTGTGTGTGTGTGTGTGTGTGTGTGTGTGTGTGTGTGCGTGTGTGTGTGTGTATGTTAGGGCCACTGATTCCGAGGCCTCAACAACCACACACACACTCACATATAATCCAAATCCATACCAACTTGGTTAACCATCGACAGAATGATGCCTCCTTCCATCCATTCATCCACCCATCCATGTGCCTCCACCCCCCCACCCCCCCAACCCCCCATCCCCCCCAACCCCCCATCCCCCCATCCCCAGCCCGTGCTATTGATTGAGCCTTTCAATTTCCGGCCGTAATTCAACTACACTGTTGCACTTGAATATGCAAATTATGCTCATGGGGTTGGCTGGTGCGGTTGTTGTCATGGAAACCTCCCATCAAACACAGACACGCAGGATGATCCGGGACGTGCGCGCGCACGCACAGATCAACCTCCTGTGGGGTGATGAAGGAGACACAAGGTGAAACGCTTCAATGTGTGTGTGTGTGGGTGTGTGGGTGTGTGGGTGGGTGTGTGTGGGTGTGTGTGGGTGTGTGTGTGCGCCTGTCCTCTTTGAAGACACTTCCTCATCTCTCCCATTTTCCTTAAAGCTCTTCCTCCATCCCCAGCTTTCATCTCTCCCTCTGTCTCCTTCTTCCTCTCTCTCTCTCTCTCTGCCCCCCCCCACACCCCAACCCCCACCCCCCACCACCACCACTTGTGCAGCCCACTAATCGCGCTGACAGAAAAACAGCATTCTGCATGGCTTCTGTCACCATGCACGCAGGGATACACAATGAACAAAAAGATGCAGGTTCCACACACACACAAACTCACACACACACTGTCCACTTGAGGCATTTTTAGGTCATGAGGATGTCATACCAATCTGTGTGTGTGTGTGTGTGTGTGTGTGTGTGTGTGCGTGCTAGCAATGTGGATAAAATAAGCACATTACCTGGTGAAGGTTTGAGCGTTAAGCGCCACATCAGATGCACATCCGGTCCAGTAGTGGGCAGTATTGCACCAGATCACCTGATTTAAATGGTGTTGCTGGGGGTCTGTGTGGCCCTACTGTGGCCTCTGGGGGCCAAACTAGATGTTCCGACTGTTTCCAGTCCCCAGACATGCTGTCGTAGAGGAAGTTTTAAACCACAAAACAGGACAGGACTAACTAGTATGACAGTAATGTTTAATAATTGTGCATTTAGCTGGTCTGTCCTGGTGCTCTGGACACATCTGGAGACGCGTCCAGGCCTTTAGCCCCTATTCAGCAATGCATTTTTAATGAAGCCCAAAGAAACAGAGGCATTTCTCTGGAGTTATTGAAGCTGGTAGACACCACCCCCCCCCCCCACCCCCTTGTCAAAAACCACTGACATTTAATTTTTGAGTGAATTATGGGATGGATATTTTCAATCCCCTGCAATGAAACAAAGGCTGCCGCGCTCCGAAGCGAGCCTGTTTTGGGGAAAAATTAAGAGTAAAAAGCCTTTAGGGCACATGAAAGTGAGTGTCAGCCGGCGTGCGCGCGTATGTGTCCCTCACGTAGGTGTGTGTGCACGGACGCTGCCAGGCAAATGAGCTCGTCAGTATGCCGCGCAGGCGTCTCTCTGGTGGCGGGCAGATGACAGTGCAGTGATTGGGCTGATTTCACACAGGACGTGAGGGGAAATCTGAAGGCAGCCGCGGGGCTCAGGTGCTTATCACCTCCCTACACACACGCACACGCATGCACAGGCACACACAGCTTGGGTTGTTTTTTTTTTATTACAGGCATTTTTTAACCAAATTCAGATGCAAACACACAATCAAGAACCATCGGGAACATTGTTGGCATCAAAAAGTTGCCTGAACCTGTTCTGGCAGCAGAAGATAGAAAAGGGGCAAATGATGGCTGTCCTGACAGATATAGTAATTATATTAGTGGGAAAATCCTCGTTCTTGCGTCATAAAGTTTGGGTCCTTTGAAATGGCCAAAAACGACGACGCGTTTTTTTTCCAAAAACTGTTGGATGTTGCTCCAACCATTTCACCCTTTGGGTTCATTTGGGTTCCACGGTAGCAGAAACGTTGTCACCTGCCTCAGACCTGCGCCTGTTAGATCGAGAACAGTTATTAACCTGACAGCAACGGCGGCTCGGGCAGATGCAGACCAAACGTGGCGTGGATGCTGAAGGGTGGATCGTTTAGGTCAGGCTGGCGTTTCTGAGGCTACAGCCAACGCCGACAGCTTAGCTTCCGCTAAGCGAGGCTAGCTTCTGGTTCTATCCGGTGACAGCAGGTCTTCCAGCAGTGCCGCACTTTCAGATAAACCACCTTTGATGGTTCGCAGCCGAACCAAATGGGCCACGAAGGGAGCGTGGACGGGCGAACGGGGGCGGAATGACAGCGAGAGGGGCCGGGGGGGGGGGGGGGGCGCGTTAAACAGCTTTGCCCATTTTCTGCCCGTGCACACGCCTGTCCATCTGTTTATCTCTGCTCTTTTCCCAATCTCACACATCTGTCCGTAGCGGGAGAGGCCTGTAAATTAAACATCCAAGTCTCTCTCTCCCTCTCTCTCTCTCTCTCTCCCTCTCTCTCCCTCTCTCTCCCTCTCTCTCTCTGTCCTTGGCTCCCGTCCCTCTGCTGCCCCCTCACCCTCCCCTGTCCCGTGCACTCACTCAGCGCTCCCTGGCCGGCCCCCCGACTGTATCCCTCCTTCCTCCTTTCATCTCCGTCCTTCCCCTCTGTTTTCTCCGGGCGAGATACGGAGAGCGTGAGGGATGGGGCGGGGAGGCGGAGGGCCGGGGGTGGGTGGAGATCACAGAGGAGATGAGGCCGCGCGGTGCGGATGGATGGACAGATGCATCGATAAGGGCCGCCGACTCGCCGCACCCCGGCCGCATATCCCACCCCTCTCTTTTCTCATCGCCTCTTTTTCATTTCAGGATGAATTCTCCCGTAGCCTCGGACGTCGGTTTAGCGCGGCGACCTCTCAGATGGCGAGCCAGAGCGGCTGACAGCTCTCTCTCCTCCTTTCTCTCGCTCCCTTTGCCTCTTTGACTCGCTCGCATCCATTCAGGACAGAACGATCGTCTGGCGTCATTAACAGCTGCTGGGAAAATAGACGAGGCCCTTTTAGCGCCGGCAGGCTGCTCTTTGCTCGAGCACGGCCCGGTATTTACAGCACAACTGCCCCGATCCACCTTTATTGTTCCGCACCTGCAGGTCGTCGGCCGCAGAGGCGTCATCCTCCACCGACGGCAGAGCGAGCAGCAGAGCTGGGCCACATATTTCCCAAAGGAAATGATGACGAAACCTGTAAATATTGGAATAACGTCAACGTAAACATGCCCAATTCCATATAAGCTCAACAAAATCAGGCCCGGAAAAATTCAATTACGATTTTAAATAGTGCCCTTTTTTTTTTAAATTTCACTTGAGAAGTAATGACTGAAGCTCTTTAACACATTTCAGCCTTTGAAAGTTACAGATGCAGTTTTTTCGTGTGGGCAATTTGGGAAATACGAGGCATAATTAGTATAAAGCAGTGAAATTTAGTGTGACTTCATTATTGACGATGTTTAATTGCCTTCGTTGGCTCGCTAATACTGAGGCCCGCAAAACCAGAGCTCTCCCGTATTTAAAGGTCTAATGATGATAATAATAATAATTAATAATAATTATCTTTAATGTCATTGATCGTCTGAGTCAAGTCTGCTCCCTAAAGTTACATGCTGCTGTCGTCAGGTTGAAGTGTGCGTGCGAGCGCATGTTCTTGAGCAGCAGATACTCTAGCACAAAGAGAACAATGTGACGAGTCCTCAAAACCTCAAAATGCTGTTTGAGGCTTAACAGATGGTTTTAAGATTGAGGTTAGAATTGGGTTTAGGTTAGGGCTCGGGCCAGGGCCAGGGCCAGGGCCAGGGCCAGAGCCAGGGCCAGGGCCAGGGCTCGGGCTCGGGCTCGGGCCAGAGCCAGGGCTCGGGCCAGGGCCAGGGCCAGGGCCAGGGCCAGGGCCAGGGCCAGGGCCAGGGCCAGGGCAGGCCAGGGCCAGGGCCAGGCCAGGGCCAGGGCCAGGGCCAGGGCCAGGGCCAGGGCTCGGGCCAGGGCCAGGGCCAGGGCCAGGGCCAGGGCCAGGGCTCGGGCCAGGGCCAGGGTTCAGGCTGATGTTAGGGTTGAGGTTTAGGGTTGAGTTTAGGGTTAGGGTTTGGGTTAGGGTAAGTGTTACGGTTTAGGATTAGGGTTAAAACTAGGATTAGGGTTAGGGTTAGAGATAGGGACAGGGATACAGATAGGGATAGGGTTTAGGGCTGGGATTAGGTTTAGGGAAAGGGTTAGGGTTTTGGGTTGGGTAAGTGCTAGAGTTAGGGTAAGGGTTGGGGTTAAGGATAGGGATATGGCTAGAGCTAGGCCAGGGTTATAGTTAGGGTTAAAGAGTGGGCTAGAGCTAGAGATAGGTTTAGGGTAGGTGTTAGGGTTAGGGATAGGGCTGGGGCTAGGGTTAGGGTTAGGGTTAGGGTTAAGGTTAGGGTTAGGGTTAGGGGTTAGGGTAAGGGTAAGGGTTAAGGTTAGGGTTAGGGTTTGGTGATTGATAGATCTACTCAGAGTCTCTCACTATACTGTCCAACAACAGCGTAGCTTTCATGAGAGACAATGGCAAGGCACTGGCTGGTGCATGTTAGCATTAGGGTTTTGGCTGGGGTTAGGGTTAAGGCTAGGGTTAGGGTTAGGGTGTGTGTGTTCTAGTACATGTTATGTATTATTTAGGGTCAGGGTTAGGGTTAAGGTGTGTGTGTATTAATGTTATGTTGTGATGCACAGAACCCAGAACATCTGCAATGTGAAGACGCGCAACATCTGTTTCAGGGTTGAGAGTATCGGTTTCAAGGCTAAAGTTAGGCTAAAGTTCCGAAAGGGGACATGAGGGTCCTCACAAAGATAGAACTACATTTAGATGTGTGTATGACAGAGTCATAGGGATACAAAGAAAGAGAGAGAACGCCAAAACAGCATGAAACAGAGGATTAGGGGCTTAGTTAGCCTACATGAAATCCCCTTTCTTCTTGCGCCCTACAAAAGGAGGAAGGCAATTGTCTGAGTTGTACAGAAAGAGGAAGAGATGAAGACCCGTGGAGAAAAGAGGGTGGAGGTGTTGGAGGACAGCAGAAATATCACTAAATACCATGGTTGTTGTTTTGTTTCTGCACTTCCTCACATTTTTTTTCCCCTTTTTTTGGCAGAAAGGTTGTAGAAAGCAGGGGGGGGGAAAGTGACATTGGCCTTGAAACCTGCTATTGTCTTTCCTCCAGGACACCCAGCCAACCAGGCAGCTCGGTCAGAGAGACAGTAGAAGGGCGGGCGGGAGGGAGGGAGGGAGGGAGGGAGGGAGGGAGAGGAGAGAGAGGGAGAGACAGTTGCCATGGTTACTTCTCGGGAGATGCGAGCACACTTGTTTATCTGTTAGCTGAGGGAGCATGCACGACGAGCCCTCTCGCTGAGATGTGTGTATTCATGGGCATATATCGCCACAATGCGTGCGTGTGTGTGTGTGTGTGTGTGTGTGTGGACGCACACCAAATGCACTCACACAACCAAACCATGTTTCTGTAAACAAACCTGCTCACACATGACTCCAGCTTACCTGCTCGTGCTTCTAGAGCCCACAGAAAGCGTCTGAGGAGAGATAATCGGTCAGCTGAGCACAGGAGAGACGGTCGTCCTGGAAAATACCGATGACACAAGAGCAAAGCAGCGAAAAACGACAGAAACCCCGAACGAGGCGCGAGCGAAGGGCGGATTGAGGGGGAAATGCGGCGCGCTGAAATGATTTACGACGTGACGAGATCCGATGCGACGCGCGCGGGACGTGCGCGGCCGCGGAGCGGACGCCGCGGGCGCTAGAGTATGTCAAATGTCACAGGCGTCGGGAAAACGCGGCCGCACGGGCGCCGCTTACCCGCGGAGGTGCGGGGCAGCTCTGTGAAAAGGAATGACAACCGGGATTGCTTTTGCAGGCCGCGCTCACGCGGCGGAACACTTGCGCGTTCTGAAAAAAGGGACATTTAGTTCCAGTAACGTCTGCGGGTTGTTAGGACGAGATAAACACGTGGCGGCGCGCAGATCGCCCATTACCTGGGAGTGATAGGCCCGGCTGCGAGCTGCTATCTGCTCCATTTGTGCGGCGACAACTGGTTTAAGTGCGCGTCCCTGTTTTATTTCCTTGTGAATGCCAGCGTCGACCTCCTTAAAATAACAAGCTGGCCCTTTCCCGAAGGATCCTGGGAGCGGCCTGATCCCGGGCTGCCCTAGTTCCTTCTGCTATCTGTCTCCTTCCTTCTTCCTCCTTCCCTCGCTCATTCAGGCGTCGCGTCGTTCCCTTTCCCCTCCCTGAATCGCACGTTTAGCCGGCGGAGGCCTAACAAGCCGGGTTTCTCTGCCGGAAGACCTTCATCGTCTCTCTTATAGAGGAGGTCAGCGGACAGACGCGCGGTTTGAGCCGCATTCGCCAAACATACAGATGCTACAACACATCACACAAATGCTCATGCTAACAAGACACCTCTTCCACCTCTTGCTGCACTTAATGAGCCCCCCCCCCCTCACACACACACACACAAGGTGGCCTGGAAAAGATGACACTCAGCAGCCCCGAGCCCATCTATCCTGCAAGATCTGAATTTTATCAGCCCCCTGCACCTCAGCGCTGATCCCCCGGCTCTGTCGCACAAGACACGGCCCTGTTCACTCAATTAATAGCTCTCCGTGTGCGTGTAAAGAAACACATGCAGCACCAGCGAGTGGGAAAAGAAAGTGGAGCAGTGGACAGTGGACACTCGCGCGTCTTCACGGGTTGTTCTGTAAATGAATCCCACATTTAGAGATTTGTGTCCTTGCAGACGAGAGTGTGCGCGCACACACGGCAAGTGTGTGTTCTTGGTATTTGAAGATATGCACCAGCGATGCTGCTGAGCTGTATGGAAATTAGGAGAAGCACCACTGAGAAGCAGGTGATAGAGGAGATGGGGGAGGAGGTTGGAGACAGGAGACGGAAGACGGAAGACGGATAATGAGGGCTGCGAGGAGATGAGAGGAAGATGGCCCCGTGAGCAGAGATGGAGAGGAGTTTACGAAATGAGAGGAACCAAAGCGGTTGAGAGAGAGCAATTATGAATGAAAGAGAACGGGCGAAACAGTGGCTACTAGTGGCAGTTTGTGGGAATGAATAATAGATGAGAAGAGGAGCAGAAGATGAAAGTGAAAAACAAAGCGAAAAGGGTTTGTTCTGGGATCAGAGAAAAAGAAGCACATGGCCAAGCAGGAAAAAAAGGAAACGACAGATTGCTGTGATGATAATTGTGTTGTGGTTTCAAGAAGACAAATGGACCTCGGGCAACAGACAACGCTGATGAGAGGAATTAAAGGAGAAGAACAGGTGGAGGTGTAGTTATTAAAAAGATGAGAGGGTGATGAGCAGGCAGGGCGGAGTGGTCACGGGCATCAAATGGGAGAAACGCCGGGGAAACGCCGGGGAGGCAGAGCCAGGGATGGAGCGGTTTCACCAAAACAGACTGGAAGAGACCAGAGCTAGGGAAGGAAGAGGGAAGGAATGCCAACAGACTCCTGCGGAGAGGGAAGGAGGAGGAGGAGGGAGGAGGGGGGGAGGAGGGGGGAGGAGGGGGAGGAGGGGGGAGAAGGGGGAGGAGGAGGGGGGCTGTCGGTGCTGGCAGTTGCAGGACATTGGTGCAGGCGTGGAGACTGTGGCATGCGGCTCTTGTTGGCATTGACTCTATCAGCCAGGCTCAGGCCTGGGCACACAGCCCTCGGTGGGAAAACACACGCACACGCACGCACACACGCGCACACACACATACACACAAGCGGATCAAACACAAGGGCGTTCATCATTCTCCCCCAGTTTCACACACATGCACACACCTACGGATCAACACTGAACTCGGAAACACACACTCGCAATTAGTCTCAGCCGCGCGAGCACGCACACACTCTCTCTCACACACACAAACAAAGGAACAAGACCAATTGACGCGCTCGCGCACGCACACGTGTGTGTCTAATTGTGCCAGCGCTGCCTGAGCAGAATGAGGGATGGTGTCTCCGAGCTGCTGCCGCCGCTAATAGCCGCTGACTGGAGGTGACAAGCTGCCCCCCCTCACACACACACACACGCACACACACACGCACACACACACACACGCACACATGCACACACACGAGTCCACCCCCTCCCTCGTTTTGCATCCAATCAGCAGTCAGCACATCTGTCCTTCCCTCTTTCCCTCAACCCAGTTCGGCTCATCCTCGCCCTCCTCGTTTCCCCCTTCTCTCTCACTTCCTCTCCTCTGCCCTTTTAGCCTCACGTCTCCCAACCTCACCCCCCCCCCACACCGTCTCCCTCTTCACCTCCCCCCTCCTGCTTTCATCTCTGCTTCTTACCCCCTGCCACCTTTCATCACATTCTCTCTCTTTTCACCCCCACCCCGTCCTCTCCAGCCGGTCCTGATGATACACAGGAGATTGCTCACGCATGAGTGATTAGATATTTGTGCGCATGAGGGCGCGCGTGCGCGCGTGCGCCGGCGCAAGCGCACGAATACAAAGCGTGTTGTGCACTTGTGTTCTGGCGGCGGCTTTATTTAGCATGCGCACATGCAGCAGATCTGATTGTGAGCGCTTGCACAGGTAGGGAAGTTATTATTCCTGGTGCACTGCAGCATTGCAGGCCCGGACGGAAAGATCAAACAAAGACTAGAGGACGAGCGCGTCTAAACACACACACACACACACACACAACACACACTCACGCACGATCTCCCGGTGCCTCCGTGTCGTCTTCAGTCGTGTGGAGTGAGACCACAGAGAGTGAGAGAGGGCGCTGTTTTCTGTCTGCCTCGGGTTACCAGATGCACCCAGTTTGAGCTGGATTTGCGTGTGTGTGTGTGTGTGTGTGTGTGCGCGCGCGTGGTGGGCCTAGATCATATGGGATGCATCTAGGTCGGCCCAGCATCGAGAGGAGGATTGGCGGGCGCTGAGCGCTCGTGTTTGCGCGTTCATACTTTAATTACCGTTTTTTTAGGTGCGTGTGCAGCGCGTGAGAATCAGATGGAGTGCTGTTTTGCGTGGTCCCTCCAGAGATCACGACAGGAATCACAAACTAATTAACTATTCATGTTTTTCACCCCGGTTTGACGCCTGCGCCTGTGAAGATGCCGCAAACAGCGGTGCTAAAAGAAAAACGTAATTTGCTGCGTCCGCGGCGCCGATCACTAGTTTGGCGCGTTTCCAACCTTTTTACCTACTGGGTTTTTCCTGGCGGTCTGACGGAGGCTGGATTGCCTGCGTGCAGCAACACAGCCGCCTTCCTCCCAGTGTTGCTGTGAGTTTAAAACAAGAGAAAAACGCTGCGTTATGTAGTTGAGCTCCCTCCGTTCTGCACGGTGCCGGCGCCCATCCTCCGCCGCCCTGGAGGCCGCCGCGGATGGATATCTGACCCTGCCTGCGTTGCCTTCCCACGTTCATCAATTATCTGGCCTTTCTTACCCCTTTGCACTCCCGTCAGATATTTCTCATTAATGGCGCCTTTGCGGGGGCCCTCCATGGTGTGACCTGTAGGTGTGGGGACAGGAATATAAGAGCGGATGGTGGAACGAGCTGGAGCCACAGAGGGCGAGACAGAGGCGGAAGCTGTGCTTTTCATTTGGTTTCATCAGCCACCACCTGCCCGCGTGTCTCCTCTTTCCTTGTCTCTTTCTCCCGCCCACAAATCCCCTTTTCCTCTTTGACTCATTTGTATGCAAATAAGCCACGCCACGCAAATGAGACGTGCAGGTGAGGGGGGTGGAGGGGAGGGGAGGGGAGGGGAAAGGTCAGGGGGAGGTGGGGGAGGACAGGAAGGAGAGCCAGGGGCACGGAAGGATAGAGGCAGGGAGAAAAGAGGAGGAGAGGACTGCGGTTTGTCACCTCCCAGGTTCCAAACTGTCGCCCAGATTTTCGAGTATTGCCCAACGTGCAACATAAACACGTCAACACGGGCGCCTGCAGGTGTCTAATGACGTCCATGTTTTCCACCACTTCCTGTCACAAAGACGCACCTTGTCCCTCCTCCACCCCCTCCCTCCATATGCATTTGTTTTCTCTTTCGCTTTGCTAAAACGGATAAACATCTTGGAAGGGATTTGATCATCGGCTCGCCTGTCTTCGCGCCATCTGCCGCAGCGAGGGGCTCCGATGGCGTCGGCTTTCGCTGGAGGATGAGCGGCTCTCAGCGCCGCCGCGAGGAAGCGGGGCCGGCGCGCTCTCCGTGAAATCCACGCGGCGCGCCTCGAAAACCGCAGCTCCTCGATGGCAGGTCTTAATTCATCAGCAGTCTGCCGGCTCAAACTTAATGTTGCAATGATTTAGTGGCGTGAAAATGCAACCGCGGCTGTCGAGGCTCCCGAAGCTGGACGCCACAATCTGTTTTGCCGTAAGCTTTCAGGTCCCTAAATGCATATATACATTAGCAGGCCAGTGGTGTGTTTCCAAGGCAACAAGGATGGCTTGGCACTAATTGGCTGTAGGCTGGTTGCTAGGTGCTGAGCGGACCAGATAAGTTATTGCTACCTTTGAACGATAGATGGGAGGAATGTTGGTATAATTAGCTGCCTGGAAAACATATTTAACATCTCTCAGTCGCACCGAGGGTGTCTGGAGGTGGGGGTGTGTCCATAGGTGGTGGAGGGAGCGCGTGTCCTGTCATGTCATGTCCCGATCAGAGGATCAGAAATGTGTCTGTAGACAGCCCACACAGCTATGGTGACACACGCTGCCGACATGCGTGGGAAGAATATAAAGATTTGGACCATTTTGGCGGCATGTTTTTCACACCGTCCCTTTCAGCCACCGTTTCCTCCAGCAGCCCATCGCTCCTTCCAGTCAGCCCCCGTCTGGAGGACCGATGAGGTCATACCCCAGCGCTGTAGTGCGGAGCCTTCCCCACATCGCTGTAGCTGCATGCCACTCAGCCATGAGCATATGGGTGCATCACAGTGCCCGCACCCTTCCCGGAACACTTGACTCTGTCTTGTCACGCACGGCGAGCTGGAACACACACTCATACGCACACGCACACACACACACACACACACGCACAGCAGCAGTAAACAGCAGCAGACAGCACGGACACAAGTGCGCGCTGGGGGGAAAAGCAAGATTACCAACCTTGCATGACGGGCACATCCTGGAATGTCCCATTGCTCACCGCCAACGGTGGCTAATATGCAGCGAGGATGCTCCTCCCAGACAGTGTTGGCAGTGGCTGCGGTGGATGGGGCTACTCCCTGCCTTGCTCAAGTGCACAGATTAGGGCCTCAGGTTTCAGGGGTTTAAATTCCCAGACGTGCCAGCCAGGCTGGTGTCACAAGGTAACGTATGCTCAGTTCCCTGCTCCTGCATTAGCGCCGCAGCGTTCGCTCGGTAATTACATCCCAGGACGTTGCAGCGGCGACGGCCTCGCTTCATCTACAAAACAGGGCGTCGGTGACGGCGAACTGTGTTGACATTTTTCACAATTCACCCACTTGAAGAGCTCGGCCTTGAAACACTCGCGAGCACGTTTCCTGGGTCCTCTTTGTGCTCGGTAATGCTCTCGTTTTGTCATTGTGATCCAGACATCGGCACGGATTGTTATGTAACGCTGTGATATCGCGCGTTAAAGGGAGGGTTTTATGTGAGGGGAAGCTTTGATGTCACCGAACAACATTAAAGCAGTAGGTGTCCTTTGTTCTCCTTCCTGGAATCATATGATTTTTTTAACATAATTCTGTAAATGATTGATTGATTGATTGATTGTTTCATTGATTGATTGATTGATTGATTGATTTCAAGTGTGTGTGTGTGTGTGTGTGTGTGTGTGTGTGTGTGTGTGTGTGATGTGAGATGGGGGGGTCACAGAAGGCATCCTGCTCCATTTACAGTGAAGCCTGCTGTGCTGTGTCGGTGCCGAGGCAGAGAGGGAAGGAGGGCTTTTTTATTTTGCAGGTGGAGTCTGACCTTGACTCCAGCTCTCCTTTCTTTCATCTCTCCATTCCTCCCTTGCCTCGCTTGCTCCCCTTCCCCGTACCCTGTAGCACGACACTCACTCGCATGGCAGGTAATTTGCACGCTATTGGAGATTAAAGTTTAATTAGTGAGCGAGGAGTCATTTGGGTCTTAGTTGAGCGGAATAAGGAAGCAGATTCCATGACTGCGTGTGTGTGTGTGTGTGTGTGTGTGTGTGTGTGTGTGTGTGTGTGTGTGTGTGTGTGTGTGTGTGTGTCCACTGCTCCCTCTCTCACCCTAACACATCAAGGCTGATCACCAGGAGAGAAAGCCAGAGTGGGAGTAGAAGGATCCAATTCCTTCTTTCATCAGCGAAGAACAAAGGACAGAGTTTTACCCCCTTTCCTCTTCATCTCCTCCTCCTCATTTCTCTTTCACTTTTCTTCTTCTCTTCCTTCCCCCTCCTCCCCTGCTCACTTGTTGGCAGACTTCCATGGCCATATTCACACTTCTCTGGTCTCTGGCGGCACACACACACACGCGCACACACACACACACACACACACACGCGCGCACACACACACACACGCCTCTGGCGTCGCAACCACCATACTGCGGAAAAGGTGGGGGTTCACGTCGAGTCCCAGCATGCACCTGTGAGAGGTGACCGGTAGATGTGTCACCTGTAGTGAGAGGTGTGCCGAATCAACGCACCACATCAACATCGCGGCCACTTCTCGCACGTCTCCCCCATCGCCGACTCCATCCACCACGATCGGCGGCTGTGCTCCTCAATCTGTTCACCCTTTCCTCATCCTGCCTTCCTCTGCCTTCTAACATCCATTTCATCCGTCTCTTTACTTTCATTACCACTCCTGCTTTTAATCATGTGGGCATCAAAGGCGCCATATGGCTGCTCACCAACCCCGCGCGGTAACATCGGCGGATGATGTCTCGGGAGCTGTGTTTGCTAATGACAAGGGAGTCTGCATCCCCGCACCGCTGTTACTTCAGCGTCTTGAGATGCTAACGCAAATCGATACGCCGCTCGGCCCCACGGTAACGATCTCAGCTTCTCCTCTCCTCCCTGCTTCTCTCCATCCATGCCTCGCTGCTCCTCCCTCCCACATCTGCCTTCATCTCACAGCTTCAGTCTGTCTCCCTCTCCTCCTCTCAAGTATCCTCTCCTCCTCTCACTCCGGTTCTTTTCCCCCAGCTCCCTTGAATTGTCACTTCTTCCACCTTGATTTTATTCTAAACCACTAACCTCCCTCCCCGCTTTCCCACTATCCCCTCTGTCTCATATCACATTCTCCTTTTTCTTTCACCTTTCTTTCACCTATCCCCAAGGACAAATCTTTGCATATGGATGGTCGGGACACGTCTGGGACACGCTGTAAGTGAAAAACCTCGCACCGATGAAGGGAGACAGAGTTGTTTTGCCTTGTGTCGAATATATAAGATTAAAAAAAATAGTCTATATACTCTCCACAAATGTGGGTGAAGTTACTCTGCAGACCAGAGGGGGCAGTGTTCTACATCAATACCAGAAATACAACAGCGTCTGGTCTAATAATGTTGTGAGATTGTGTGTGCGCATGTTCTAATAAATGCATAGACATAGAAAGACAATAGACAAAGCAGCACAAAACTCCTGGTGGTGTTTGTGGTAGCTGACCTTTGGCTTATTCACAGAATAATTTACTATGACATGGGAACACCGGCACCAAAGCTGGGCTCGTGTTGCTGTGGTAAGTCTTACAAATGCTGTAAGGTTAATATTGTACTCAGCATTAATTTGAGGCTTTGCGCAACATTAATCGGTTATCCTGGCACTTTTCCCATCTTTTTACTTACTGGGTTCTCCCTCATGGCTCCATCTGACGAAGACTAAATTTCCTGTCTTGTCTAAAGTTGATAAGAAACCAACACCCCTGAGCCATCCATCACGTTTCTGCCCTTCTCCGTATCACCTCCCTCAACCCCTCTACAACCATTTCATCCCTCCTCATATAGTTTTTTTGCTTTATCGGATCAAATGTCCTCCCTGTCGTACTTCAGTTATCTGCCATCGGGGTATCATGGGTGGCTAGCCTTCTTGTGTCTGGAGGTCCACATGAGCAGAGGAGTTCCCCAATCTGGACAGCAGAGGACAGGCCAAGGTCATGCTTTTAAAGAGGCTATTCTGGGATTCTATCCTAGCACGTGCAATGACTAAGATGATGAGAAACAGGTGTTCTCGAGTCGCATACGTGTAATTTCATATGTAATGACTGAACTAAACCGCTGTGGCTGAGGAGACCATAAGTAGCACAGTTTAAAATACAAGGTCAGGCAGCAGAGGTCTTTTGCATACGCTAATCCTCACAGCATCAGCCCTGGCAAGGTGCAGGCGTGAGGATTAGCGTTATTGACAGCAAAAGTGAAAGCGAATCTGAATCATCAAACTTCTGTTCATCCTCTTGGAATGCGTGGCTGCCTCAGCCCTGCCCGGCTGTCTTCCCATGTCGAAACTTGTCAGGCAGCCTTGAGGGTTATTTTACAAAAAACAGGCACAAACCATAAACAGTCAGTAAGCCCTAGCCGCGAGTAAGCCAGACCCTACCTAAAGGAAGTAGGTTCAAACGTTCTTATTTGTACATGTATACAATAATCGAGGCCCACATTTTTAAACATCCTACAACAGGTAATATATAATTATTAATGCTAATGCGCCAAGCAGGAAAAGGATCAATCACTAGTACAACCAAGTTCGGGAAACAGAGGGATCCCTCGGAAAACCAGTGCCACAATGGTATTTTTAGAAAGGTAATTTGGAGGGTTGCTCGACCACAAGCAATATGGTCGCAGCACCTTTACTCACGATAACATTACTGTAGGTCTTTTCTTAGATCGCTGTACATTTCTCTAGAGATTCTAACTGATCACTCGTGCAAGCTGCCACAACATACTACACCTCAGGGGGCTGTTAAAGCCAAATAAGTACATTTTTGTGTGTCTCTGCGTCCCTGCACACAAACCACATGTGACATTTTCTCGGTGCAAGTCGAAAAGATCAGGCCACAGAGGACGCATAAGCCATGAAATAGCTGGAGATATTTTTTCCCCCAGTTTAATTGGCAAAACTCCGACGTGAATCTTATTGGAAGCTGCAGAGGAGCCATCTGAGTCTACTCATCACCGCTGCAAATCTGTCCTCCAGGCTTGGGTTCAATGTGCCAGACCAAAGATCTGTCTGCCCCGGTCTAACCTACAACAAGGTCACACACACACACGCGCACACACACACACACACACACAGACGCACGCTGACAAGCCCATGCGGCAGTGCCGATGGCTCTGCTGTGGTGATGAGAAAATGAAACATATCAAAAGGCAAAATTAAGAGCTCAGAAAGAGAATAGATGGAGGGATAAGCTGGTGTGTGTTAGAGAGATTTAGCAAGAGTGACGTAACATCATCAATTACATGAACCGAACAAACAGGGAGCAGGTGCGACTGTCTGTGTGTGTGTGTGTGTGTGTGTGTGTGTGTGTGTGTGTGTGTGTGTGTGTGTGTGTGCGCGCGTGTGCGTGCGTGCGTGCGTGTGTGTGTGTGTGTGCGTGTGCGTTTATGCGACCAAAATGGGTCACTCAAACAAGTGAGCCACTTCTCATCCTCTGATCGGGGGGAGATGGGACACTGGTTTTTTTTCCTTCTGCAGTGTGAAACGAGCGCTAACATTCAGACGGACTCGCCAACGGGCCACTTTTTCATCCGCTCTCATGGTATCTTTCTTGTAAATTGTTTCTTTCCATCCACCATCAGAGGATTCTGATGGAATACCAAGCAGCTCTGTGGCCCGCTTTACAGGTCTCCAGCTCCTCTGTGTGCATGTGTGTGTGTGTGTGTGTGTGTGTGAGTGTGTGTGTGAGTGTGTGTGTGTGAGTGTGTGTGTACGCGTGTGAGAGAGAGAGAGAAGCAGAGGAAGAGACCAGAGAGGTGTGTGGGCATGGCCGAGGTTATCAATACTGCGGGAACATAAACCCACAAAGTGTCACCCTATATCTCAATCCCTGTGGAAGGTTCACTGGAGTCCATCATCTAGTGCTGTTCCATTCGCTCTCTCTCTCTCTCTCTCTCTCTCTCTCTCTCTCTCACACACACACACACACACACAGGGTCGATAATGAGCCATAGGTTTTTTACGTTCAGTATCATGTAACCATGAGACTTCCCTGAAAAAAAAAAACGTGTGTGTCGCCTGATTACGTGTGCCCCCCCCCCCCTCCGCTCGTCCCTTTCTGCCTCTGCATCCCTGCCGTCTCGTTGCTCGGTTGCCATGTAAACAAAGCCAGGTTTAGTCCTTGAAAGGGCAACGCGCGGCAGCTGCCCGCTGGAGGTGACTGCGCTGAAAGACGAAAGGGACAGGCAAGGAAGATAGATAGAGAGATAAAGAGATAAAGGTGAAACACGCAGAGGAGCCGGGGCTGAATTATCGTCTGGTCGGGCTGGAAGGCTTGAAAAGGGAGAGGAAGAAAGAGGGGGAAAATATATCCCCAGCATTTGACCTTTCACGGCCCACGTGCTCCTCTCACGACCATTGTTCAGTCAGGGAGGGGTAGACCTGTAAAACGACTTAAATTAAAGCTCTTTTTGAGAGCTCCCTGATCTGAGGGGGAGCAAGAAAACCTGCGGTTTAAGGTGTGTATCAAACGGCAGCATGTGGAGGTGAGAACCCGGAATTCCAGACCTGGATACAGCTCCAGATATCCGGACCAGAGGTTTGTTGTTGCTTGCAGGAACATCTGGGCAGCCAGAGGGGGGCGCTACCTTGATGTGAAATACTTTTAGAATGCTAAAGCTCTTAAACACCTCAGCCATTAACGTAAAGGTCAGTGGCTGTGGTCTCGAGGCGATCGCGCGCACGTTCCCCCGTGCGCAACAATCCAGCCGCATCCCGTCGTGGTTCACCTGAACACCCCCCCCCCCCATCCCCACCCCTCCACCCCTCAGGTGTATCCCGTGCGAGTCACGCAGTCTTCCGCGCACGCTCTTGGCTTTCCGCATGATTGAGCGGCTCTGCCGTTGCCATGGTGACAGCAGGCCCCCGTTTCCTTGCTGTTGTCTGTCTGAACAGTGTGAAGTTGCTCCTCTCAGAAAAGGTCATTGGACATCAGCCGCCTGTCAGTCAGAGGCGATGGGCAAGCAGACACCCTCACGCCACCCAGCGCTGCTAATTAAAAGAATTTCTGCCTTGGAGACAAACAGGGAGGCGCTGACGTTTTTGTTTTTTATTTAATTTTAGAGATTACGTCACCTCCGAACAGGAATCTGGAAAGTGAAACCACGACATAGATCTCTGAGACAGACAAACACATCTGGCCCACG